>NC_072772.1:31140613-31440613 GCF_022539595.1 Amphiprion ocellaris | reverse complement strand
TAGTAGTCTCACAAGGTGCAGCCTTGATTAGATTTACATCAAGATATTTGCAGTGTGGATATAATAGGATATGGTGCATGATATTCCCAAATCACCCTCAGTAATACAGCTTATTAACATGTCAGATTTGTGGTCAGACAACTGCAAAATCAGTTTTTATGTGCATCAAAAAGCTAAAATAAATTAGTTAAAATTCCAAAGAAATGAATAAAAATGTCCAATAATTCATATATTTTTCCTTTATATTGATAGTACCTGCATTTCTATGTGTGAACAGGCCTCATCTGAAGATGTCAGTTAGTCAATGTTGTCTGCATTAAGATAAAGAGAGCAGCTGAGGTAACACTGACTCATCATCACAAACAGGGGCAGCTGTCTGTGTCCAACTCGCTCACATCCATGGCCGACATTGCCGACCCTCCCACCAGTCCCCTCGGGGCCACGGACTCCACTGACGATTCAGATGAAGATGAGGATGAGGACTCCGAGATGGATGACTGGGAGCCACGTCAGCCTCAATCATTCAACCCTCACAGCCTCTGTGAGTGAAATCCACAGTCGCCTGTCAACATTCTGTCACTCATGTAGAGCAGGGTGCCAAGCAAAGAGTCTTTTTCATGGAAATCACAGTCGTAATGTCCTGTTGTCAAGTAGAACACAACACATAGCTTAAATATTGTCTGTATAGCTAAACTGAACAACAGTGGACATAACAGTGGAAGCATTTCTAACTTTTAATATCTACAATGATGATTTCAACTTACAACTTTGTCCTTTTTGTGGCCTCTCAGGGTGCGAGGAGTGTAATGCGGCAAACCCCTCAATCTGCCTGAAGCACGGCCTCCTGCACCCCATCCCCAACCGGCCGGTGTTGTCCAAAGCGAGGGCCAGTCTGCCTCTGGTCCTCTACATCGATCGCTTCCTGGGTGGAGTTTTCTCCAAGAGACGCATCCCGAAGCGAACACAGTTTGGTCCTGTGGAGGGACCGCTAGTTCCACAGAGCGAACTGCAGGACCACTACATTCATTTGAAAGTACGCCAGCAGTGTGGAGAACTAATCTCTGTTTTCTCGCTTGAGTGTTTTTTAAAGCAGTTTTTATTTTAGTTTAAACCTACAATATGTCATTGATGCTGAATAGCAGAAGATGGAAAATGCACCGTCTTCTGCCATTTTCTTTTGTTTAGCGCAGAAAGTTCCAGTTTGGATGAAACTTTGTATCTTTGCCTGTCAGTTAAATACAAAATAATGACATTGGATGGGAATATTTCTAGGTGACAGAATGTAAAAACCTGAAATCTCAAAATCCAAACTGTCTCTGTCTCTGTTCTCATTTTTGCTTTGTAGGCAACAGTAATCACATAACTGTTATCTGATACTTTACAAACTGTTGTAGTGGTGTAACGAAGAAAGCAAAGGCAATATATTACTGTGAATGAAGTAATGAGGGAGTTTTTATGTTTGTACAAGCAGCTCACCTGCAGGTTTTTTAAGTGGATTTCTGGTCTGTTTTTTCCGTCTCTTTTAGCTGTGCATGCTGGATACAGAGAAGGATGGAGAGAAGTCCAATGACATGTGGTTTGACCTTTCTGACGAGGACAGCTGTAACTGGATGATGTTCGTGAGACCTGCTCAGAATCACCTGGAGCAGAACCTGGTGGCCTATCAGTACGGCTCAGAGATATTCTACACAACCATCAAGAACATCCAGCCCAAACAAGAGCTGAAGGTCAGTGAAGTGTGGTATAGTTTTGTGTTTTCAAAAACAATTTATAGCTAAAAAGCTAAAGGATGTCTGAAAAAGGCAATGGAGTTTGTGTTTTTGATGCAGTTTCCTTTTGCAGGTTTGGTACGCAGCATCATATGCAGAGTTTGTAAACCAAAAGATCCATGATGTTACAGATGAAGAGAGAAAAGGTGAGTCTCAGCACTCTGTACTTACTATTTAACTGTAAACGCACCATCTCAGCCCTGCCGATTATGTTGGCATGTGTGTCGTATCACATATTACTGTTACGATACTTCTGGTCCTGACTTTCTTTTGTCTCTCCAGTGCTCCGGGAACAAGAGAAGAACTGGCCTTGTTATGAGTGTAACCGGCGCTTTGTGAGCTCCGAACAACTGCAGCAACATCTCAACATGCACGACGACAAGTTAAACTCTGTTTCCAGGTAAAGTAATTTTTCTCTACAATTTTACTGTAATTTCTGCAAGATTGTAGCTCATATGACCTGTTCACTGCGACCCTCCTCACCCAGATCCAGAGGTCGGGGGCGGGGAAGAGGCAGGAAGAGATTCGGTACAGGAAGGAGACCTGGACGACCTCCTAAATTCATACGTTTGGATCCACCAGTAGACTCCAGTGGAGACAAAACAACAGTAAGAGACACGTCAATACAAACTACGATGATTAATCCATTAAGAGGCAGTGAAATAAGAGATCTGAGACCTTTTCAAGACCAAATTGGCAGAATAATCTATAATGAAATGAATAATATACTAGAATGACAACACAGTAAATGTAAAATTTACTTCTACAGTTATGTTTGAGCAAAATAATGAAAGAAAAAGGCTAATTTTGATAAATGAGCAACAAAACATGCAAAATACAATTTCTTCAATTATCTTTTTAATCAGGAAATGCTGGAGTTGACAGAGAAGCCGCTGGAGGAGCGAGTGGAGGCAGCTCAGAACGGGCTGAAGGTGGTGGAGATGGAGGCGGAGGGGGAGGCTAGTACCGAGCCAGAGGTTCAGCTCATACCTCCCGCTGGGGAGCCGGTCCCAGAGTCGGTCACGTCGCCCTCCAACACGGACCTGCCTGCTCCACTGAAGGAGGACCCGGCACAGAGCAGCCAATCAGACGCCCACCTCACGTCGCAGGACATGCGCCGTGCCAAAAGAATACGGGTAAAACTGGAGACTTCCTGTCTACTCAAATGCAGCACTTTGATTCAGTTTATCTGTTGTCATAGTGGCCTTACTTTGCTTTACAACCGTGTGTCTCTCCTCCTCAATGCGTGCTTCCCTCGCAGATGGATGTGCAGGTAGGTGGAACTCGAAGGAATGCAGACAAAACATAAGGTTCAAAGATTCCCTTTGTCATTTTCCATGGTGCTAATGTTCATGTGACATCTCAGAATATTTCCCCTCCTGCACACTCCACTGCATCAATCAGCCTCTTTCTGTGTTTCTCAACAGATCCATGTTAGAGAATATTGTTGAGGTTTTCTGCTATTAGATCTGTCTTTTTCTCTCTCCATCCCAGAATGCCGCGCTGCAGCATCTTTTCATCAGGAAGAGCTTCCGTCCTTTTAAATGCCCCCACTGTGGAAAGGCCTTCCGGGACAAAGACAAGCTGGATCAGCACCTGCGTGTCCACGGCCGGGACGCCTACGCTTTCTCCTGCCACATTTGCAGCAAGAGCTTCATGAGTGACTCAGCCATGGAGGACCATTTGCTTGTCCACACAGAGAACCGCTCCTACTCCTGTCTCTTATGCCCAGAAACCTTTGAAAGGCTGGACCTGCTCAAAGACCACGTGGGGGTTCATGCTGTGGATGGCTGCTTCACCTGTCCATCCTGCAAGAAGACGTTCACTGACTTCATTCAGGTTAGCAGAACAAATACAGTTTTCATCTTAGAATGGCTGAACTAGGTTTGTTAGAGATTACAGGAATTATGAATTGTGGATAATCTCTCAACTGTATAAAAACTGTAATTCCAAGTTGGATAGCAAACCCTCAGTCACACAGTTCTAACATTAACAAAGTGTTTGCACCCTTACACCTCATTGAAACATTGCTCTGTTCTTACTTAACCCTATGAATCCCAAAACCAACCTGCAGGATTGAAAGGTAAACCTCGCCAACATTTTTAAAGAAAATTAAGTTTTAAGAAGAGATTTAAAAGAGGACATTGAGGGCATTCCAGAGCCCGAACCGCGAAGGTTCGGTCAACTTTACTGACCAAACAGGACTTGGGAACCTTCAGAATGGATCGGCCGGTGGATCTCAGGATACATTCAGGCTCATGAGGAATTCATAGTTCCTGCATAATCCTTCAAGGCTTTAAAAACAAGCAGTGAAATCTTAAAATCAATTCATGTCTCATTTAAAAAAAAAAAAAAAAAAAAAGCCAAAATACTTCTAGCCATGATTGTGTTTTTTGCATAGAAGTGCAGGATTTTATATTGCAGTAAAAAAATTGTCTGTTGTGAGATAGTTACACGCTGTTTAGGTTTCAGATGGGTTAGGGGACTTTCTTTTATCCCATATGGCTCCTATAAAATTTGTAGCTATAAATATGAACTTTAAAAATATTTTCTCATGCCGACTTGCCTACTTGCCTTTAAATATATGCTTATAGTACAATTATCATCTAAAAAGGCCTGAATACAATTATTTGCACTCCTTAGAAGTGAAATTAACTAATTTGTAGATATTTTCTTTAATTGGTATTCAGGTGTCTTCAGTCTTACTGTCAGTCATTCAGCCTGTTGAAACAAAGTTGCCAAAGGCGACAACAATAAAAATGTATATTAAGCATGTCCAAGGTAAAGGCTGTAAGGCCACCTCCAAGCAGCTCCTCCACAGCCTCAGTTTCTAAATACAAAATATTCTCTTCCTTAGGTAAAGAAGCATATCCGGGGCTTCCATTCAGAGAAGATCTTCCAATGCCCAGACTGTGAAAAGGCCTTTTGCCGACCAGACAAGCTTCGTTTGCACATGTTGCGCCACTCTGATCGGAAGGACTTCCTGTGTTCAACATGTGGCAAACAATTCAAGGTAAGATGAAAAGAGAGAGCGCTGGGTAGCAGTGTTAGTTTATAGATATGTTAGTTCAAATGTGACACTTGTTTTCCTGTGACATCCAGAGAAAAGACAAGCTGCGAGAGCACATGCAGCGGATGCACAACCCCGACAGAGAGGCCAAGAAGGCCGACCGGATCCACCGCTCCAAAGCCCTCAAACTGAAGGTCCCCACCACCGACTTCGAGAGCTTCATGTTCAAATGCAGAGTTTGCATGATGGGATTCAGACGCAGAGGAATGCTGGTGAGCTGCAACTCACAGACAGATTTTTAGTTTGATGTTGAACTCCAGCACACTTAGCTTTATTTGTCTGGTTACAGGTGAACCATCTGTCCAAGCGTCATCCAGAGATGCGTATCGAAGACGTGCCTGAGCTTACGCTGCCAATTATCAAACCCAACAGGGACTACTTCTGCCAGTATTGTGACAAGGTTAGTTCTTCTCCAGTCTGCCCACAGTGAGCTTTGGGCGAGACTAATTTGTTTATTTCCAATCAGATCAACTGTGCAAAATCTGATCTGAACGTTCAGTACGACCGCACGTTGATCTAATAACTGATCTCTCTGCAGGTATATAAGAGCGCCAGCAAGAGGAAAGCTCACATACTGAAAAACCATCCCGGGGCAGAATTACCTCCCAGCATCCGGAAATTGCGTCCGGCTGCTCCTGGTGAGCCCGACCCCATGTTGAGCACACACACCCAGCTGACCGGTACCATCGCCACTGCACCAGTCTGCTGCCCACACTGCGCCAAACAGTACAGCAGCAAGGTTAGTAGGAAGCTTCATTAAAGAAGGTTTTTATAGAGATTGATTGTACTACCATGTTTGCAGCAATTTACAATTAAAACAACTTTCTGTGTGCTTGATTCTCAGACTAAAATGGTGCAGCACATCAGGAAAAAGCATCCAGAGTTTGCCCAACTGGCCAACACCATCCAGACTCCTCTGACAACGGCTGTAATCAGTAGTGCTCCTGCAGTCATCAGTACAGACGGTTCAACGGCTGAGGCTGTAGTGGTAAGAAAAGAAAAAAAAAAAGCGCAGATTTTTAAAAATATAATATTACCGTCAAGTAAAATCAGTAATGGCAAAGAACATATTTCAATAAACTGACACCTGATATTATGTTGTCTCTATTTTGACATCCTTTTCCCATAAAAAGAGTGAAAATGCCTAGAAATAACATCTCATAATAATTACAATATGCTTCATACCCAGGATTATCTCCATCACTTGTAAATGTGACTGAATTACAATGAAAAGTAATTGAACTAGTGCCAATATGTTACAGAAAAACTAGATACAGCAGCAGCAGTAGTAGCAGAAACAAGCTTGTGCTGCAATTTGACTACATCTTCATTGGGTGTTTTTTTAAAAGAAGTGCCTCTGCCTTTAATAAATTAAATAAAATTCGGTTACTTAATTAACTGTCTGATTTATTTTCTCCACAGACTACAGATCTACTGACTCAGGCCATGACGGAGCTCTCTCAAACACTGACCACAGACTACCGAACAGCTCAGGGAGACTACCAGAGGATCCAGTACATCCCTGTCTCTCAGGCAGGAGGCACCCTCTCCCAGCCGCAACACATCCAGCTGCAGGTCGTCCAGGTAGCTCCGGTAAGATTAAAGATGTCGTCTAGTTTATGCATCTTTAAAAATTTAACTGCAAAAGCATCCTCTTTCACAATCACAGTCGTACACCCTGATAACTGGGAGCTTCTTGATATAAACACAGATCTAGTATGTGCACCCATCAGGACTCAACATATGGGCATATAAACTATAGTAGTTAAAGGAAAGAAGAACTGTTTTCTTTTCATTTGCTAATTAAGTTTCCCTTGGTCCATTAAATCAAGGCTCATGTGTGCTTGAGATTATAGTTCGAGCTGAAAATAATAAGCAGCCACCATGACCATTTTTGCAAACTACTGCTTTGGGTTGGAGGGCTTGTCTGCAGGTAAACTGTGCTTTATTCCCTGCTGTATTTTGAAGATTAATTAGGCAAGTACAATGCTTATAATTTATCTTATATGTTTTCTCCACCTTTCGTAGGCTTCCTCCCCACATTCCCAGCACCCCAATGTAGATGTGAGTCAGCTGCATGACCCTCATGGCTACAGTCAACACTCCATCCAGGTACAACACATCCAAGTCTCCGAGCCCTCAGGCACTGGACAAGGAGCCACCCAGGTAAACCCACGTGACGCACAGACTCTGAGGAGGGTTGATTAGTAATTTAGAAGTCGCAAGTAATCTGTATCGCATGGCATTCTGTGTCCGAAGAATCTCAAGAACCTGTCTGTAGTTTAGAAACTTGAGTGTGTGTTCGGGAAGTCAGACATTTCCTCCAACCTTCAAAATATGAACCGGGATAATAAATGACAACCATCCTATCTTTATCTTTCAGGTCACTGGTCAGCCTCTGAGCCCCACATCGCAGCAGGCGAATCAGGAGCTGAGTCCTGCCCAGCTGACCCCCGTCACTTTAGCTCAGAGCCACACCCTCCAGCCGAGCAGCACCCAGCAGCAGGGCACCGTGCAGCACGCATACATACCTGGAAACTGGAACTACCGAGGCTACTGTGAGTCCCATACCATCCAGTGTTTTGATAGCTTTATTTTGTATGATTACCAGTCCAAATCTTATCTTAACTTCCTACTGTTGCAGCATCTGAGATCCAGATGATGGCTCTACCTCATGCACAGTATGTGATAGCTGAAGCGAGCACCCCTGTATCTGGAGTCAACAGCAACCAGGTGAAAACGGTGAGTCAATGCAATCTGATGCCCATTTTTCAGCCATGTTTTTGCAGTTAAGGCTTAAGCCGGAACCCATTACAAATCCAAGATCATAGGTATTTTAAAAAATGTGGCTACTCACCACATTTCGATATAAAACAGCTTGATTTCATGCATATGTAGTGAAAAATAAGATTCTGAAATTTGAGACTTGCATGGAATATACTTTGTCTTGTTCCTGTTACAGCAAATACATTTTCAGTTGAATAATTCATAATCAAACAAAGGGTTTACTGCACACTAGAAGCTTTTTAAAACTCTGAATAACAAAACCTGTTAGTGGGTTTGAAAGACATGTCATCTTGCACCATTTATCGGAAAGGATCAAGGATGCTGATGTTAAAAGAACGGTGCTTTCTGAGCAGGTGAAGACGCTGCTGTGCCTTTTTGTGGACAGAGTCCACGTGTTGGCCAAAGGACAGACAGGTGTCAATCTCTGTCCAAAGATATTTAAAACTGTCCACCTGCTCCACAGACAGACCGTGGATCTTCAGGGGTTGGAACAGGTCTGGGCTTTTCCCTGAAGACACACAGCATAGTTCCTTAGTCTTTAAAATGTTGAGCTCCAATGAACTTCCAGCAAAGGTTTGGACCAGGGTGTGAACCTCTTGCTGGTATTGTGTCAGGGCCTGGGTGTTGGTGATGTGTGCCACCAGGACCATGTCGTCTGCATATTTACATAGCCTCAGTCCCTCCCTGCTACAGGTGATGCTGTTGGTGTAGGCAGAGAACAGGATAGGCGACAAAACACAGCCCTGGGGGAGCCCTGTTTTTAAAATCATTGAACTGAATTTAAAACCATTTAAAAACACATGCTGTGGTCTGTCCATTAAAAAGCTCTTTATCCATGAAATTAGTGTGGGGTGAACCTCAGATGTTATTTTTTTCTCCATCTCGTCTTTATACCTTCCTCCAGAATTCTTTCTGTAGCTCCCTCAATCTGGCTCTGTCACCTTGTAGGAAAACCTTTTTCTTTTGCACAAAACAGGCTTTCATGTCCTTGATGACCCATTTGTTATATGGTTGCCTGTTTAGTTTGGGTGACAGTTTCTTGACAGAAGATAATGTATGAGGTGAGTACATCAGAAAGTCTGCTAAAATCATCACCACAGTCATTAAAAAACATATCCCAGTCTGTTAGCTCAAAACAGACCCTTAGTGTCTCAGATGTGTCCTCATTCTAGATCTTAATGTTTTTTCTGATTGTCCCCTCTCTCTTTAGTCGTGACCTGTATTTTGGCATTTTATCCATCTGACCGTTGAAGAGTGCAATACTATTAATCTCGTTTGATAATTTCTGCGTGGGTGTTTGTTCTTTTGCATGTTTGGCTTTTCATCTTCTGTAGCTAAATTCTTTTACATGTGTTTTATCTTTATATCTCTCTGTACACTGTGTGTGTGTGTGTGTCTGTTCTGTGTCGTCTCTCTATTGGCATTCTTTACCTACATGTTACGCAGCTGTGTGTGGTACAAGACAAATTTCCACTTGGGAGCAATAATTGTTGCGTGAACCTTATCGAGCACATGTGAACTGTGTTTTCGGCTCTTCCCATACTTGTAAAAATTTTGAAATAAATTATTATTCCTCTGCATGCACATCTTTTAGAAACCTGCTCATATTGACGCCAGATGGGAGTTACATTCTAGACACTTAAAAAAAACAAAAGACAAGCTTTTATTGTGTAACTTATTGTCATCCCTGTAGACACACTACGTGATCTCCGAGGGTCAGAGCGAGCTGGAGACGAAGCAAACTGTTCCTCAGAGCACAACCCAGGCCCACACCGAACATCTGGAGCAGCAGCCGGCCAATCAGCAAGCCACCACGCAGTACATCATCACCACGACCACCAACGGCAGCGGCACCAGTGAAGTTCACATCACAAAACCCTGAACTGCACAGCGATGATCTTTGCACACCCACAGACCGATCCTGCATGTCTTCCTCAACAGCTTGTACGCACACGACCGAACAAATACACTGTCATATGCACATGGATATAGATTTGTGTACATACAGAGATAAAAATGAACCAGCACAGTTTTATGTGTCTGTAAAGTGTTACGATGTTGAATGAGCTGTTGCATTGCGAGCTGCTAAAAACTTTGTGAGGAAAAAATAAAATTAGTCGACAAAAACGTGAAGTTTTAATTATGAACAGAATATATTATCACATGTTTTGAATACATGCACTGGAAAGTAGAATTTTTTTTAGAAAGACTTTCACTGAAGCTGCATTACCGGAGTGATGGGAAACTCAGATCTTATACAGATTTGAATGGCAATTTTGCATATTTGTAATGTTACGTTTGTTAAAGTATAGTATTTGTAAATGACAGGAGAACATAGAAAATACAGTATAAAATGTCAAAAACAGGTCATGTTTTTGTCCATTGCCAGTTCTCACACTCCACCTGTTGTCCATCTATGATGCCATATTGTTGCTGATATCTGATGTGATTTATTATTTTCCATTAATTTCCATTTTGGAATATTTACAAACTGGACATGTCTTAATTCCCTTAAATTCAGATTGCACTTTATTACTAATTCTATGTCTCTATCACAACACCTGCATTGCATTTGCAAGAGCAAGACAGGGTTCTTAGCGTTACAATTAACTTGAAACTTTTTGGCAAATCTTGATAATAATGATCAGACTGAATGGCACCAGAACATTGTACCGAAAGAATAAATGAACACAGGACTGAAAAGTGTAGTTTCACTGTTAAAACACCTAAAATGTTGTAAAACATTCCAGTTCAACTTCGTGACTGTAACCCAAATAATTAAAATTTGCTAAGCAACATTTCCACAACCGATCTCCAACCTTTGG
Organism: Amphiprion ocellaris; assembly: GCF_022539595.1. Classification (NCBI taxonomy): domain Eukaryota; kingdom Metazoa; phylum Chordata; class Actinopteri; family Pomacentridae; genus Amphiprion; species Amphiprion ocellaris. The sequence continues at coordinate 31,430,162 of NC_072772.1, read as the reverse complement.
ATCCCAGAAGAGTTCACAAACATCCACTGTCCTGGAATCATATTGACACAGGATAACGGATGGATGGGCTACGATTTATCAGTTTGTCCAGTATCAAAATTGCTCTCGTTGAAAAATCCACATGGCATTAACCAGCAGTAAGTGCAAGTGATTATTCAGTTGTGTGTTGACTAATCTGGGTTTGGTGGATGTCGACCTGTGAGAAGTTACTCTGGCTGTGTGCAAGATGAGACTTCATGAACATGAAATATATCAGACTAAGTAGATGAATATTAATACATTTGTGAAAAGGTATATTTTAATGGCATTCATATTGCATTAAGTTCCATTATATTTTAAATTGTCACCTGTTGTCATAACTGTAAATGTCCTTCACAGAAATAAAGATATTTCCATAATAGATTGATGCACAAAAGGCTCCTGTTGGTGCTTTAAAATTCACAAGGGCCAAATTTAATCTACGCTCATGAATGATTGTAAAAATTCCACAGATAACAAAATTGTGTTTGTTTTTTGTTTGTTTTTGTGTGTTCGCTATTGTTAATGCTCTGAAAAGGTTACAGTACACTATGCAAATAAATCCCTCAATTATTGATCCTAAAAATACATTCATAAGTATGTTTTTACTGGTTTTGTAAGGAGGCGATTAATTGATTTTTAAAAAGAAATAATGTCTTTAAATTAATGTTTTGCACATTTCAGGTCGTTTTAAGCTAAAAGAAATTAAATGCTTTAAAGGGTCTAAAATACAAGGGGGGCATACATGGCTTTTGGGTCAATTTAAGGGGGTTATTTCTTTAAAAAAAAATAAAAATTTAAAAAGATGCTCAATACAATCACTGTTTGCTATAACTTCCGCATTAGTAAATTAAGCTTCCGTTAACGTCCAAATTAAGTTTATGTATTTGGTATATTTTATAAGTCAATAAACACTTTTTAAAAATCTATTTTTCATGAATAAAATAAAATACAATTAGAAATAAAAAAAAAAATAAAATTAATTACAATTAAAATAAAAAAAAATAACATGCCCTTCGGATAACCCTTTTATAGTGACAATTTAATTTTAACGGAAAAACGTTTATTAGCCGTTAGCTTGATGTTGAGTAACTGAAAACTGAATCGCCAACTGGCATGCTAGCTTACTGCCAGTTTGGTGAAATTGCAGCAACCTTTCACTACAGTTGTAAAAGTTTTATTTTACAGATAAGTAGGCAGAAGAAATTTATTTTAGCAGCAGAAATGGCGGAAGAAAACTCTGCTGTAAGTGAAGAAACGACTTCACAAGGAAACACTGGAGGTAGGTAGCATTAGCTAATCTAAGCTAACAAGCTAAAGGCTTTCACATTCGTATTTTTAATCACTTTGGACCAGATTATGTAGCAGGGAACACAGACGGTAGCGTTATATAACAGAGGGAGGAAATGCTGTGTGTGCGTCTGCTGGCGAGGTTTTAGGTTCTGAATGAATTGATAAAGGTGTCAGTGGTAATAAAGCATAAAGCAGTGAACTGCTAATTAGCTGACATGTATCCAGAAGCAGATATACTGATGAAAGTGGCAGAAATGTCAGTTGATGACCTAAGTTTGACAGTTAAAACGATATTTGAAGAACACAAATCGGTTCACTGACATAAACAATAACGTTATCGTGCCCTACATTAATGCAAAGTTGTGGAAAGAATTTTTAGTTTTTTTCCTGTAAGATGGTCTTCAGTTGGGAAGAGTGGTTTAATATTTACTCCTTGGTAACCCATTAAAGTCTCTAGTTGCCTGAGTTTTCATCACAAAAAGCTTAAAAATAAAGTTTTTTCACTCCAAATTTTTAAAATAACTTTTTACACATTGTTTCATGACATTGGTGTGTAGGAGAGGGACAGATGGCTCTTTTGTCTTACCTGATCAAGTCTTGGGGTAGCCCTGAAACATCATAAATGAATATATTTTTTGGAGTTACACAGTGTGCAGAGGTCTATTCGAAACTGGTATATGCATATATGTCATTTTGAGGGAAAGATGCACAGGTTAATCAGTTCTTTTGGCTAACAACTGCTTTCACATGTTTCCTTCATAACAGGATGTGAAGATGCAGTGAGGCAGGAGGATGATGATGGTAAATCAAAGAAGCAGCTGCCTGCAGACGTGTACTACGAGTACGAGGAGCTGTACTCCAGACCGTTTGTCACACGCGACTCCGAAATTCCAGAGGACCTCCTGCACTTTTCGTATCCTTCTTTGAAAAATAGTTTTATGTAAAGCATTTCGCACCAGAGCTCTGCAAATGGAGGTAAATAAACATCTGTCACAAAATACAATCCACAGTTTTTATCAGTTGATTGTCTTGCAAGTTCTGAGTTTTCCTGCCATTCTCACAGAAGCATGTTCTTGTATTCTGTTAGAAGAGAAACAACAAGGCTTTCTAGACTCGTCACAAAAATGGAGCATGTTCTGAGCTGACTTGGCTGACTTAATTCACCTTTTGTTGTCTTCTGATTGTCAGTCCCATCTGTTTGTTTGTTAGATAAGATGGTAGTTTTACTGGATTATTTATTTCATTCAAACCTGATTTGACGGTGTTCCAGTGAACTTCTTGTGTCCTGCTTGGCTTTCTAACTTGTCAAGTGCCCCCACAAATGTTACGTGGGATAGAATCAGTTTATGACATTGAGCACACTTTGGCAGTACGAATGCTACTACTTTCATAGCAGTCCTTAATTCTTTTTGCATTCAGTCACTCTTTTTGCTATGACAGTGGCCGCAGGTCGAACCTACAGGTACTTGATGATAAAACTCTGATCTTTGTAGCTGGTAACCTGCTTGTCCTGCTGGACATTTCTACCAAAGAGCAGAGATACCTGCGCTCCTGCAGTGGAGGAGGAATCGGCTCCATTGCGGTAAGATGAATGACCAGCTGTGTTATGTTGGTCAATAAATACGCTGCGGCTCCTGTTTGTATGTGACTGATGAGAGAATTAAAAAGGCAGATAACTTCATATTTACTCAGCTGTCATATTGTTGTGCTTGAGTAGCATTTTTTGCTGTATTTTATATAGGAAATAATACTGTATCTACAAGTATAATCTAGGTTAAAAAAAATTTAGATGCAGGTTCATGTATCGATTTGTCCAATGGTATGATCATCAAACAGTCCCACAATATATCATTTAATACAACATTCAAATAATGAAAGCAAACAGTTCTAAGTATTAGTGTGATGTTAATAATATTCACAGATGGAAAATTTTGCTTTAAGACTATCAAGACCCGTCTGACTGCAATTTCTATAAAGGATATACTGCGTCTATGGGTGTGAAGCAAAAATACTTTACTGACATTGCCTAAAAACCCTGTCTTTATATCTTTGTGTGTGCATGTGTGTTTAAAGGTGTACCCAAGTAAGGAGTACTTTGCTGCTGCAGAGAAGGGAAACCAGCCAAACATCATAGTCTGTGAATATCCCTCATTACGGCCATACCGCATCCTCAGAGGTAAAAAGGACAAAGATGCATTTTAGTTTTGAGTTCTTTTGTTCAGACATAGAATGATTAGATAGACACAGAATGATATCTAATCATTCTATGTCTGAACAAAAGAACTCAAAACTAATGTACTAAGAAGAAGACATAATGAACGTTTTTGAGATAAAAGATGCATTTTCACGTTGCTTATGCTCTGTTTTTTGACACTAATGTTTTATGTCTGTAGGTGGTACTGAGCGGGGATACAGTTTTGCGGAATTTAAACAAGATGGAAGCCTGTTGGCCAGCGTGGGCAACGCACCCGACTACATGCTAACACTGTGGGACTGGAGGCAGGAGAAGGTGATGCTGAGCTGCAAGGCCGTTTCTCAGGAGGTTTACCGAGTGTGCTTCTCCTCGTACAACCCAGAACTGCTCACATCGTCAGGATCCGGACACATCAAGTAAAGAACATAATGATTGCTTTCTAAATGTTGTTAAGAAAGTGCCATGGTTTAAAGTTTTAGGCCGGGGCCCTTTTTTTCTCTGGTGCAAAACTGCGAAAGTCCAGATGATGGTAATTTGATAGAAGGAGGCGCTTCAGTGTTATAAATATAGTCATTAAGGCCTTTTCCTGTCAGCTTGTCTACTGTTCACTGTCAATTTAAGCAAAGTATCCAAAAAAACAAACACTGGTACTTTTAAAGAAACAGACCAATATTTTAGAAAACCTGATCATTTCCTTTCTTGTTCAGTGTTAGATAAGAAAAACAATATAGAGAGCAGCTGATGAACCTAGCATCGCTGCTGGAAACAAAGAGCATCTATGTTCAGATGTAATGAAATCCAGAGCCTGTTTGTTTAACTGATACAACAGTGTAAAAACACTAAATTGTGGTGTTACTGGGAGCCATATGCAGGACTATTTTTGTTCCAGGCAAGTTACTTTTTGGTATCTTCGTGTTGTTACTGGGATGTTGAAAATGAAACAGAAGTTACAAAAATTTTCCGATCAACCACTTGCCCATGAACCCTTGGCTGTCACAGAAATAACCTGAAACACCAGATGAAGAATTACTTCTGTGCATAACACCTAATGTTATTTTCTCATGCAAAATGAAAACATCTTCTCTCCTTCTCTCTGTCAGGTTCTGGAAAATAGATAGCACATTCACAGGTGTTAAATTGCAAGGATGCATGGGAAATTTTGGCTTAACTGCAGCAACCAACATTGAAGGCTTCATGGAACTTCCTACTGGAAAGGTTTGTGCCCTGTTGTTTAAACGGTGCACTCGTAAAGCTACATCTCAGTAAACGAATTGTCTGATTTCCATATAAACTAATATTGAACAGTTATGATGTTCATTCTTTCATTTTACCATATCAGCACTGAATGCACGCTACAGCTGAGGATGACAGGAATATTATTAGTTTTGTAGGTATTTGCTCAGAAATGAAAATATTGAACTAATATATATATATATATATATATATATATATATATATATATATATATATATATATATATATATATATATATATATATATATATATATGTATTTAATCTGATTGTGAACATCTGTAGAAAATATCATAGTGATTCCAGGCATGGCACTTCTGTGGCTAAAACATACAATATTTTGATCATTTCAAGAGTGAAATTTTTAAATAGAGTTTGAATATTGTTCCATGACTAATCTTCATACTCTTTCAGCACAAAAATATGTTGCATTGAATTATCATTTATTCTTATTATATTATTTATTAAGAGCAACAAAAATGGCATTAATGTTTCTCCCATTTCTTCTTTTCTGACGACAGTAGAAATACAAGAGCTTATGATCATCATATGAGCTTCCTCATTAGACAGTGTGCCTAGTTCAAAAGGAAATTTAGATTTTCATTCAAAATATTTTTTCAATTTAAATATGTTCTGTAGGAGTTGAGCACAAATAGTTGTTTCTGTTACCCTTAGTTACTCCTTGTTTATCTTCTCATCTCCTGTCAGGTTGTGTCTGGTACAGATTGGGGAAACTTGCTGCTGTGGGATCGGAGTGACATTAAGGTGGAGATTTGCAAAAAGAATGGACAGACCTGCCACACTGGTACAGTCCAGCCGTTTGCCCTGGAAGATGGGCTGCTGCTGACGTTTGGCTCAGATGGAGTGATCCGAGTAAGACTCCATTAAAGATCAACAAGATGAGCAACTGATACATGTTTACATGTTTTAATGTGCAGCCAGTTTCAGTGTGGAATTCAGTGCTTCGATACTGGATTGTGTGAAGGAAAAATGACTCTCTTTCCCCTTACTAAGGTATTTCCTTGCAGCGGGCAGCTGAAGACATTCCAGAATATCATGCAGGTTGTTTCTGTCAACTGCAGTCACCTTAATCATCATGTAGATTCTATAGAGCACCTCAGATTATCCTACTGTGAACCTGTGAGCATGGTCAGTCTTACTCTGTCTCCCTGACAAAGGCAGATGCTGCATGAAGAAGATACATGAGAGAGACAACTGCTGTCCCTGACCTGGTCAAGATTAGATGTTGTTTAGTCTGACGTGCCTGAGCAGATAAGTTGTCCCCTTGCTAGGTTGTAATCTAAATATATCATTCCTCCCCACCCAACATATACTAAGGTCGAAGAGAATCACCAGAATTGGTGCTGGCAATGCTCACATGAATGTGCTGCTTTGTTGTATCACTTCTCCTGAATTCAGTAAACCTTATTCTCAATCTAAGCCATGTGAGTCTCCAGAGCGTCTCTGTGTCTGCCTCCTCATCGTCTCTTGACATTGCAGAAATCCTGTAACAGACTAAAAAAAATTCCAAACAACACAGAGAGATTTGGAGTGAAATATAATAGAGCACAGGTTACAGATTATTGCTTGTTTTTTAGTTTAATTTTTGCCAGTTCAATTGCTTGTCTTTCTGTGGTTCAAAAATGACTCCAACAATCTGAAAAACATGAACATTAAGAGGTACAAATTAAAAAATAACAAGAAAAAAGTTGAACGGTTGATTATGAAGGTCGATATAAAATGTGGCTGTATCTTCTCCATATGTGTTTAATGTCTGATCGTATCAGGGTCAGTCTGAGGATGCTCTTGATAGAAATGAGTTAATATGTTTTTGGTCTTTGAACAGTAATTTCACATGGAATTCCAAATTAGACTAGCTGATTCTGATGGAGATATTCCGTAATCTGTTTACTTAATAACCAGTATGGCTGTGTTTCCCCTCCTCTCCTGCAGGGCTGGGACTATGAGCTGATCAGTGGTGCTGACAATGACACAGACAGCGGCAGGTTTGAGATGGAGCCTCTGAATGAGATGGTGATTGGACGCAACATCTGCATCTCTTCAATGGTGAAGAGCTCCCTGTCTGACTCCTTCCTTTGGTTTGCTCAGGTCAGAGGGCAGAGGGCCAGAAGTTACTTATTAATGTTACTTGTAAACCATATTCTATACTTATGTTTTCTCTGCTATGCTGTCTTGTAGGATTCCAACGGAACAATCTGGAAACTGGATCTTTCATTTAGCAACAAGGTCAGTTTCCTGCACATGATGTTGTTTTTTATAGAGACACTAAAGTTTGTATGGTGAAAAGTTTTCCATTCCATCAACATTTCAGTCTGTTGTAACCATTATTTTATAATCACATACAAAGATGCAGTGGTCCCTCGTCTATCGCGGGGGTTACGTTCCAGAACCCCCTGCAATAAACGAAAATCCGCGAAGTAGCGACCATATTTATTTTATTATTTATATATATTTTAAGGCTTTATGAACCCTCCCCACACACCGCACAACACCACAGAGCAACACTGCGCAGCGATCAGATGTCTGTGTGAAATGGACAAGGCCAGATGCTGAATGCTGCTACACATGGTAGACGGAGGAGACTGATATTACAGTCGCTGAGCCAATCAGCGCCCAGTGCTGAACACTACACATTTTATTTCAATTAATATTCTTTTAATATGTTTGAATTATTATTTTTTATATGTTTTTATATTGTTTTCCATTTTTTAGGCTAGAAAATGCTTATTTTACCGCAAAAATAATTAAAATAATGTAGCGATCGCAGAGCCGGTTGCTATGACTGAACTGTTGTGCTGCAATGCACCATGGGAGTTCGGGGTGTAAGGGGTTTAAATGTCATTATTGTGGTTTATGTTAGTGTTACAGTGTTATTAGTGTTTGTGTTTTATTGTGTTTTTGTGGTTTAGTTAGTTAGCTTGGTTAAGGGTTATGTTGTCAGGACCGTGAGTGTGAAATGTAGTGTGTTTGATGACTTCCCGCCACATTTTCTATATTTGTGCTCTTTATGTATGTCAAAATAAAAGCATCCGCCAGTTGCAAAAGGCATAAAAGGCAGATATTCATTTTCCAGTGTCATTCTTCAACGCAGCTTGCCACAATAATGAATATATAAAAAATTTTATATACTGCAAAATCCCGCGATACAGCAAAAACTCCGCGATACCATATGCAGTTTAAAAGTCTGTGATACACTGAGACCGCAAAAAGTTAACTGCGATATTTCGAGGGAGCACTGTATAGCTAAGTGTCCTCATAAGGTACCTTTCAATTTATATATTTTCTGATTTTCACATAATTAAACTCAGTATGCCTTCAGTTATCAATGACATCTGACAAGGGACACAACTGCTCAATGAGTCCACAGTTAATGTCCACATTCATTAATCTGACAGATTGTTATTATTTAGGACAAAAAGAAAGGTGCATGCAGATATTATGACATTGATTTTCACTTCATTGCTCATCATAATGCTAATGAAAAATGCCATTAGATCAGCTTTGTTCTAATAAATTATTGTAACAATCACAGCCTGTGTAATACATTTTTGTATCACCTATTCGTGTAGGCTCCTGATCCAGTGTGCCTGTTTTCCTTCCACCACGGCCCAATCCAAGGCCTGGATGTGTCCAAGACATCCTATCTGATGGCCACAATCGCTCTGGACTGTGAGTCTCACACACTTGCATACCTGCATGCATACTGAACATTTTTTTCAAACATACACACATTATAACAAGTACTCTGCATCTGTCCCTGTTGTCCAGATTCAGTTAAAATTTTTGACTTTCTGGAAAAAAGAGAACTAAAAACCTTCACTTTGAAAAACAATGCAACTACTCTCAGCTGGGCTCCATTGTCAGTAAGTATGTAGATACAAAAAGGAAATATGTTCCCATGTATTTTGGGATTCCAGCAAACTAACCTCTGCAACTCTGGTGTTTGCTTTCAGGTGAATGAGAGTGGATGTTTACTGCTGATAGGCTTTGAGGATGGAGTGGTCCGTGTATTAGAGCTCTACAACCCTCGGAGGCTACACATGCTGTCAGAGCACAGCCCAAAAGACGATGCCGGGCTGCGCCTCAAACAGGCCTTCAAACCACACAATGCTGCTGTAACTGCTGTAGCATACGAGCGAAATGGGAAGATCTTAGCCACAGGGGTAAGAGATTTTCAGGGTTTTTATCACTGTCAGAGGCATCATTTGAAATCTCATAACTCCACAGGAAGCAGCAGTTTGTCAAAACACTTTTTGTTTGTTTCTATTGTTAACTGAAACATCTCTTTTTGGAAATCTTCTGTTTTGCAATAAGCTTAGGTCTTAAAAAGAATGCAACACTGCATTCACTGAGTGATGACCTGGAAAAAATCTTAGAATTTGTAATCCCGTTTCTTCACTGAAGATGGAAGCTGTAGTCAGCTTAGAGTCATGAGGATTATTAGCTTCTTAAAAGTTCTGTGCAGATTTTTTCACGTTTATAAGCACTATGAAGACGCTTTATTTGTCCACAGTTTTGTTTCATTTTCCTTTTTTTGCTATTCTTCTTACCTTTCTGACATCTTACTGACACCCTCCTCATCAGAGTGTAGACTGCACTGTGTTCTTCTTTACTGTTGAAGAAAAATACAACCCCATCGGTTTTGTTCACGTTCCTGGAGCAGTACAGGCGCTGGAGTGGTCACCTCATTCCCATGTAAGTCTGATCTCAAGCTGCTGTTGCTTTCAGAAAAGGAAATGCTCAAAGTGACAATTCACCTAGCTCTCTTGCAGCCAAATGTGTTTTTCAGGAGAAAATAACTAACTTAATTTTTTTACATTTTACTTTTTTACCCAGCCCGACAACAGGCTACTCATTCTGTGTCAGAACGGTCACGTGGTCGAGGTACAGTGTCCAGATCCTGAGGCCCGAGAGCCACCGAAAACCTTCCACCTGTCTGAGCTGCCCAGAAGATCATTCAGGTTCATGAGCATCAAATCTCGAATAAAGGTCAGAACTTAGTCAGTCATAGCAACAGTTTTTGCGTTTTTATTGAATGCATGCAATATATGGGTGTATTACATCATACTGTATGTTTTCTTTGTAATCTGGACTTATGCTATAAGATTAGTCCTGATGTCAGCTCTGTTTCCATTTCCATCTTGTACTTTTCTGCCTTTCGTATCATGATGTCCTCAAGTTCAATTAAAAGGACTGCTACACTGTTCTGTGTCTGTTTTTGTTTTAATTTGTGCATCTGTGTGTTTCAGAGAGAGGAGGAAATCATAAAACGTCAAGTTATAAAGGAGGAGAGGAAGAAAGAGAAAGAGGAGCGGCTTAAAGAATCACAACAGACAGATACAGAGGAAGAAGAAGAAGAGGAGGAGGAGGAAGAGTTATCGCCTCTGTACATCCCGGACTCACCGAGTCCTCTCTACTGTGGATTCTACTCATGGCCTGGACAGTTCTGGCTCTCTATGGTACAAACACAGACACTGTGCTGTTCTTGACAATCCACAGTTAAATCTCTGTAGTCTTGAATAATGGAACTTTCAGAAAGTTAGCACAACTGAATTAGTCAAAGCAGATTGAAGTGGTTGAAAAATGAGGGGTGTGGCAGCATTCACAGTAGTAGTACCTGATGTGCTTTAGCATTCAGTGGTCCACCTGCATTTAATACCCACAGTTTGAGCGTATTATTTTTATTTATATAACCAAAATGATAAAAACATGCCTAGTACCTTATGTATTCAAATGCTGTGTCCGATTTTAAACCTTATCTTAACTTATTCTTTGATCCACTGCCTCCTATTTTCATAGTATTGTACTAACAATGATGTTAAAAACTTTAAACAATACTAGCAGCTGATGAGATTGTATATTAGTTAAGGTATATCATGTCAACAAACTAAATAATAACACTTCATTTCATACATAATCCAGATCTCTTGTTTGTTTTTTTTAAAGACAAACAGTTGTTGTTTTTTGTTGTTGTTTCTCTCTCCCTGCAGGGTGGCTTTGACTCAGGATTCTTGTATCACTGTAAGTTCTCAGCCGAACAAGATGAGGATCCAGAGAAGGGTCAAGATGTGCCCTTTGACTTCCTGCCAGTCCAGAACACCGATGATGACCCCATTCGCGCCGTCACATTCAGGTAGTTAGGGCGCAAACAAACAAATGAGTACCCTTTTTGTCAACAATGAATTAGTGATTGTATATAATGTGAAAATGTCCACACTGATTTTTCGCTTTAGTAACCACTTTCACCTCTTTTAGCTCATAGTTTGGTATCAGCCCTGATTGCTACATTTTCAGCAACCAGCTGAGATAAACCTATTGTATTCCACTTGCTCATCACCAAATAACAAACAAAATTTGTGACTAACTGGTGGATGAAGATGAGCATCTTGCATCGATAGAGCCAGTTATTATTTAGATACTACAGAATGAATATTAGACTTTGTCACAATTACACACAGGCGTGACACCAGTGAGAAGACAGTGATGGTACTCCTTTTCTCTTGGTATAAAAATGCAGCTTTGTCTTAACTATGAAGTAGGGCTGGGCGATAATCGATTTTATCGATTAATTCGAGTTTGTACTTAATGTCGATCTGTTTTAATGAAAATCGATTTTCTCATCAACATTCGCCACCAGCGCCTGCCTGCGGGGCTCCCGTAGTTCAGAGTGCGCGCCCCCCTCCCCCGCGCTTTATACACAAACAACATGGCGGCGAGCGGTGCAGATCTAAAGGCGCGTGTCTTCTAGATGCGATTTTCCCGCACGGCAACGCACCGCATCTGAAAATCACACGGACGGCGGTCACTAGCGGACCACAACATGGTCACATGACAGCGCTGAGCAACAGCTGGCCGCTACGTGGTCACGTGACCGAGCTTTCAGCTGGACTGTCCTGCAGACAAGTCGGATAAACACAGCGGCTTGACCGCAAACTTTACCTTTTATTTCAAAAACACGTCAACAAAAAGTATTTCTGAAAGCATCTGAGGCAGAAATAATCTGTGTAGCAGCTGAATCTGTCCTCGTTTTAGGTCACCGACGCCTAGTTTTCGAAGTTTAAGGACAGTTTCACGATGCGTGGAATCTCTGCACCCGCATCCAATTTGCATAAATAGAACAGTGGTTCCCAACCTGGGGTCCGTTTTGTCTGCTCTGAGGCTGTGATGTTATATAAAATAGATTTTTACATTCTGGATAAAATCAGAGTAACAGACTCGCTGTGTCATCACAAGTCTACTTATAAAACATTTTAAAAACACATTTATTTGGTCTTTCTTCAGGTTGGCTCTAGTTCATCCCGATTCATTAGTTTGTGTTACAGTTAGAAAATTACTGACGGAAACGGTGTCTGAAAAACGCAAAACGGGTGAAGATTCATCAGTACCTAAAAACTCCGGCTATACCTCGAGAGTTACCTTGAATTTGGTTTTATTAAAGGACAAGACAGAATTATGTTATTTGTAGTGAAATGCTCGCAAATGACAGCATGAAGCCAGCGAATTACGGCGACGTCAGGAAACAAAACACAGTTCGGTAAAGTCGGAAAGATATTCACAAATTCGGACTTCCGGCATCAATAACTCATTAAATATACGTTGTCTAAACATAAACGATGCCTCTTTTCCATCGTTGTAAGGTAGACAATATGCTACAAGCCCAGTTTAATCAAAAGTCGCTGTCTTTCAAGCTGCAGAAATAACATTGGTGTCTATGAGCAGCTGGCTGTGCGACGAGTGAACAGGGACCGTCTGCAAAAAGCAAAACCGCTGCAAACAGCGAAGAGACACAAATATTCAACAAATTTACTGCAGCCAGCAACTGACTCCTGCTGCTCATACTACAACTCTTGGTTTGATATTAAGTATTTTTTCTCATAATTGTAAGGATTTTTTTTGTTTAAAAAAAACAAAAACAAATCAATAACTTAACTCTTATGCATTGTAGTGTCAACAAATTTACTGCAGCCATAAACTCTCTCCTCCTCGTCATAGTACAACTCTTGAACTCTTGGTTTGATATAAATTTTTTTTTGTAATTTTAGGGAATTTTCTATTAGTAATACAATTCAATAACTTCCCTCTTATGTTTTGTAGTGTACTTATGTGGTGGTGGTGGTGGGTGGGTGGGGCGCTGGGGCTGGGGTGCAGCTTATAGGAGGGGCTCCAAGCCACACAGGTTGGGAACCACTGAAGTAGAAGTCAGTCTACTTTATGCAAATAAGCTGCAGCCCTGTCCAGGTAAACACACCGGATCGCAGCGGGAAATGCACCGCAACCGGACCAGCATGTCACATGCAGTGCATTTCCAGCTGCGATCCGGTGTGTTTACCTGGACAGGGATGCAGCTTATTTGCATAGAGTAGACTGGACTCCGGGGTGCTGAGAATAGGTAGGGGGTTAAAAAAAAAAAAAAATCGGATAAATCGTGAATCGGGATTTTTTGTGAAAAAAATCTGAGATTTTTTTTAGGCCATATCGCCCAGCCCTACTATGAAGTTTTGCTGTCATTATAAACAAATGGAGATAAATAAATGAATCTATCTAGTAAAAGTCACTGTGGCAAGGCAGTTGAAACATTTTTTAAAAAGCACAAAAATTGTGAAATTAGTAGAGAAATTATGCAGCTTCTTAAATCATAAATTGTAAAGTCTCTTTTACACATGGAAAAACATTAGCATTGCCTGTTACAGACGATTAATTAGATGATAAAATGTCCTTCCTGCTGTTTTTTGTTTTTTCATAGCTCTGACAGGCTGCTCATGCTCTGTGGCATGCATTCAGGCTCCATCAGAGTTTACCCTCTGCAGCCTGGCGATGACAACATTACCTCCATGCAGGCTTACTGGACTCTCAGCCTCCATGACAACGAGTATGGACACCTCCGGCACATCCGCTGTAGCCACGACGACCACTTTGTGCTGACAGCAGGAGATGATGGGAACATCTTCTCGTTCAGCCTGCTTCCTCCAGAGGAGCTACAGAAACGCCTGTCCAGCAAGAAGGCCAAGGTTCCTTCTCCAAGGGTCAGTCCACATTTTTATTTGTGCCCTATTTCTAACCATAACTTCGGTTTAGTTGTATGGATGAAAAAGTCAGTCCATCAGGCGTTCCATATAAGTTTGTCTCTCAACAAACAACCTGTAATATCAGCTTGCTGTCGCTGTCTGAAATGAAAAGTACAATGAGACATAAAAATCAATACTGCTTTCCCATTTTTCAGTTAGTGAGTTTTTGAACTGCGGAAAAGGTGTTAAATGTTGTCAGAAATCTTGTCTGCACTTGACTGAAGGAGATACGACAAATATGAAATATCATCTTGTTCACATGCTGTTCTAACAGGAAGGTCTTGAGAATGAGCCATTGCCTCTGGACATTGAAGACCCAACGGCCTACAGGTGAATGTAACTAGCCTGTTATGGGTTAATTTCATATTCCTCTATTTCTCTGTCAGTCTGCTCTTTTTGTGTTTCTGTAATTTTTCTTTCCTTTAGGCTCTCTTAGCAAATAATTTGTGGAGTAGGTCACAGCATGTCTGCATCAAATATTTACTGTTTGCATTACCTTTTAGGTGCTTTTGAAGATGCAACTTTGATGAAAACTTAAGATGCACCATGACTCAAGAACATCATGAAAGTTTTTTCCCCCTCTAACTTTTCCTCCCTCCAGCATAGAGTCAGCAAAGCAGAATCTTCAGAAAAACCGTCTGCGTCAGGAGGCCGTATTAAAGCGCCAGGAGAAGCAGAAGAAGTTGGCTGGTCTCCAGAAGAAGTATGAACAGGTGCTGAAAGTCAATCAGAGTCTGCCGGAGCATGTTCGCCTTAAACCTGAGGTACAGAAACACGTGCTGAAGTTACTGATCTTACTGTATATTAAAAAGTCTGTAACTTAGTTTTTCATGTGGCACTATGCTACTCAGACTACTGAAGACTCATGTAAGTTATATGTATGTGTGTATAGGAGCTGCAGCTGGACTCGCATTTTTATGAACATGTGGAGAGGATGAAAGCTGAGCGGGTGATGGAGGTCAGAAAGCAGTTGGCTTGGGAGCAGGAGCGCTGCAGCATAGCATTCAACAAACTACAGGACTGGTACACACACACACACACGCACATGCACACACACTCCACATATGTATGCATTGCCTGGATAACAACAGATAAAGCCCTCTATACAGATACAAAAATGCTGTCGTACCTAAATATGCATGGTAATTTCTTACGGTTTCATTTTTAAATTGGTTTACAGTGGAACCAAACAAATTTGTCCTTTAATTGACTACCTTTTCCATATTTGTATTTACCAAGTGACTCTCCCCAACGCAGAACTGTGACAAGTTTAGACTTAGAGTGACATAAATTAAAATTCTCATGAATTCCAAAATGACTCAAGTCCCATTGCAAAAAATCAGACCTCTACTTGATTTAAGACCACATATGGAAGTGGGTCAAATCAGAATTGAAAAGATCAGATTTTGTGTGATTTGTGCACTCATTCTGTCATATTTACTGCTTATTTATTTTCAGATTTTACTAGCCTGTTTGTGTCTGCAGTTGTGTGTCTTTCCCTGTCTTCATCATACAAAAAAATTACAATTTGAACCACCTCACGCTATAAACATCATCTTCAGTTTTTCAGGTCGTCACGCAATGTGGCTCAGTAGAATTCTTTTCTAATTCTAACCCTATTTTATTATTACTATATTACTATTTTGTTACTGCAACCATCAAACACTGTGCAACGATGATGACAACTAAACATATGAATACGTGTGATAGAAAGTGTAGTAGGAACAAAACCAGAATAGACGACAGTCTAATAACTGAAATCAGCCACAACTGCTTATGGTATTATCCGATTAGAGATATGAATACATATATGTTTAAGGTGTTATTTTGATTATATTAGTCATCCGTTAAGCACCCGACACCAACTTCAATTTTTATATAATTTTCTTCATGTGTTTTAGCCACATTAAGGTCGTAACAAAAGGGGTTTTAGCTGTACAATATACTAGCCAGACAAACAGACATGTTGGATTTCCAGTTGTTTTCTGAGAGAGAAGTTTAAAGGGATTCTCTGTTTTGGATGCAGACTTGGCTGGATATAAAGAATGTTAATAAACCAGTATAGTCATAAGTTATCATTGACAAGAGCAGACTGACACTAAAAAGTTTTGATTCATATTGGGTGCTGCCTCATAGGTAAAAAGTTTGGAAAGCATTCCACCAGAATCAAACACCCCCAACTCATGTGGTTGTGTACAGGTTTAAGGAGTCTCCAGAGGATAACGTGGTCACCGTGGTCGCAATTCGAACTGACCACAGAGTCTCTACGTACCATCTGCCGGTTCTTACCAGTCCTTCAGCTCAGCACATCACACCCAGCTTACCTGATGGAGACAGAGAAGATGCTGCACCTAAACACTCAAAACACAAGGCCAAGCCTGCAACAGACAGCAGCGAAGATGAAGGTGGGGAAGTGATTGTGTGTTTGTTTCACCTGTCAAACACACTTGTGGCCTGTCACCTGTGTGTGTTCTCCAGAAGAGAAGAAGCTGCATCCCAGAGACAGCCGTAAAAGGGTGAAGCTGGGAGATAGGCAAGAAGGGAGGCTTCAAAGGGCTGCAAAGAAAGCTGAACAAGCTCGAGCCAAAATAGAGAAGAGGAAGCAGGAATGGGCCCAACTGTTAGTGTCAAGTTCAACATCATATTCATATATACTACATATTTCTTATAGTTTCTTGTTGTTAAATATGGCTATGAGTTTTCATTTTATTCCTAACCATGTAGTTAAAAATTGCAGTGCCAGATTCCCCAGCCAGGGGTTGCTGAAGCTAAAGTGTGAAATAGCTTCTGCAATGCTGGTGTAAACCTAGATTATGGTGTCTAAGTTATGCAGAGAAGCCTGACGAGAACTATGAGGATCCGCGGGATGTGCAGGTCATCCGTGAAGCCAAAGAGAACTTAAAACTCAACTCAGATGTTACAGTGGTGATAAACCTGAAGGTGATCGCTGAAAGGAAGAGAGAGGAACTCGCTGCTCTGCAGGAAAATGTACAAATTACAGAACTACACAAACACACACATGCACTGGAGGATGTAAAATCCCCCCCTCTTTATTTCCTCATTAATTTTACAGTTATAAAGAAAATATGAATTTTTTAAAACTACACCAGTATATTGTGGACGCACAAGTGCATAATTGCTTTAGGGAACATGATTATGACCTCTGAAATATGGAAAATAGAATTTTATACCTCCTATGTTTGTAATGGTTACTCATTTAACCCTTGCAGATGTTTAAAGAAAGCTGATTTTCTCTGCTTACTATTCTGTGTTAAATTAACTCGAAAACACACTTGATGCTAACTGAGCTACATGTTGCTTTACATGTTCAGCAGTGGCACAGCTGTGTGCAACACACCGCACACAAATCTTAATTCCACACCTGCATACAAGTAGAACTCACTCTATTTATATGGTAATCACATATAATATGTAGCTGCTCATGTGTACCGCCTTTCAGGAATTGTTAGTTGAGAATGACTAGCTTCAAGAGCATATTTATAAAAAACAGCAACACATGAATCACTAATGGAAAAAAAAGACAGCAGATTCACTCATTCACTTCCTCCATCCTAACAGTTCCGTGAAAAGCAGACTGAGGTGAATAGACGGATCGTTGCATTGCGGGACTCTAAGGTTCGCCTGGTGTCTTGGTTGCACACTCAGGCTCAGCAGTTGCAGAAGGTCCAGCTGCATCTAGCAAACCATCTCCACCACTCTCCACCCACACTGCCCTCCATACTGCCAGAGGAAACCCCAGAGAAGTGGCTGCAGTACAAACTCACTGCCTTGGAGCAATACCGGGTTCTGTGGGAGCAGAGGTACTCAATTCAGGTTCCACTATGATTCAAGATTCAGATCAAAGAAGACAATAAATACTGTGCTTTATTTTTGTACAGCATGATTCTGTAGAAGATAACCAGATCTGTAGCAGTCATGGGGCAGACAAAGAATCTTACTTTGTACTCTGTTGTTTCTAAACAGCTGCAAGGACAGGGAGAACGTTTGTTTGAGTAGCCGTGAGGTGACAAGTTTGTTGGAGCAGATGAAAAAAGAAATGGAGAAAGAGGAGGAAAAAGAGGAACAAGAGAGAACTTCCAGTCCTTGTGTTTCATCTGTAACCACAGAAGAAGAGACAGCAGTGGGTGAAGTAGCAGAGCTGAGTGAGCTGGAGGTGGAGCTGCAGAGGGAGGAGGAGATCAGACTGCTGTATGAACAGGAGTCGCTGTTGAAAAAGGTCATCATTATATAATTAATCTCTCCCAAATCAAAGGCCATTAAGTTAGTTTAAATGTGTAATCATGAGCAAAACATCTTCTGCAGTCTCATTGATCAATAAAATCTCATATTAAAGTGTGTAATGTCTTAATTTAATCTGTGGATGTGTTTGTTTAAACTTCAGATGGAGAATTCAGTGAGCCAGTTTGACATGGAGCTCCTGCTGCTGCGTCAGCAGAAAGTTCATTTGGACTTCCAGCTGAAGCTTGCCGACCTCCACCAGCTGACGCTCTTCCAGGAGATGCTGCTGCTCAAACAGTTTGAGAAGAGGGAGGGCATCCTGCAGGAGAAATTCAACAGATGCATCAAGGAGGAGAATAGTATCACTGTAAGTTATTGTATCTGTGGCCTGATGGATGCAGATGGTCTTCTAATTTCATCATTATACTTTAGTAATATGTCTCTAAAGGTCCATATCTGTGTTTTTTATGTTTTCACTTGTTATTGGATATTTATGTAGTACAGTATTGCTGTCCATAGTGTGCAACTATTTGATTTTCTTCCTTAAAACAGACATTCGTATTGATTAAGTTTCATGCAGAATGAAAATCACCTTTTAGAAAGCCTCTCACGCTGCTACTAGAGACCACACCTCTAAGAGGGAAATACCAATACTAACTGCTCAGTGAAACACGTAGACTTCATCCTCAAGATGATTGTTTCAGTTATCTAACAACAACAATTTTTGAAATCAGACATCAACTGTAATTCACTCAAAATCACATTTAACATTGTCTATAGTCACTCAAATGTTTTCCACATTGCAGCTTAACTGTGACTGTGAAAATGAATTTACTTTACTCAAATTGCTTGGCAAGAATGTCGTAACCGATAATAATATATCAAACAATAGTTTTCTCACCAAATAACTTATATTCTTTTGTAGTTGAGGATTAGGTAATTGTGTATTGGGCTCTGGGCACTATGAATAGGAAGGCTGCTTAAAGCACAGTGTGTTAACAGAGGAGATTTCTGTCCTCTGACCACTGTAAATGGATTCTCATGTCATCCTCTGTTCCCTGCTTATGGACAGTCAGCGCTGGAGGAGTGTAAGGAACAACTGGAACTGAAGCGGACTCAGATAGTAAAGCTGCAGGCGAAACAGAAAACTCTGTATGCAGCCTTTCAGGATTTGCTAATCGAGAATGAAAAGCTTCAAAAGTTTCTTACCAGAGTCTTCAAGAAGAACATCAAACCTGCAAGGGAGAAAAAGGAGGAAGGTGAAGCTGAGGGAAAGTAACAATGATTAATGTGATGCTGTGAGTGTGAGTATCAATTTGTCCCTCTGACCTTTTATATCCACATGTTTGAAGAAGAGGACAGTGATGAAGATGATGACTGGGATGATGATGATGACGATGATGACTACAGTAGTACAGAGGATGGAGGGGCTGCGGTGGACATCAACGTTTGCCCTCCAGGTCGGTATTGTGGTGTAAGAAAATCCTTCACTAATAATTAATTCCTACCTGTGATCCCAAAAGGATCTATCCAGGCGTTTGATTTAAGATACAAATTCCTCATCCCTCCCTGTCAAGCACACAACCACAGGATATGAATGGTGAGTTCCTCAGCTCAGGACTTGATCTGAAACAGAACCACAGACAACCTGCTGGAAACTGAACCAATTTAATTTCATTCACATCCTATGCACAGTCATAATGACACAGAGCCAAGCTTTTAGTTGTTTCGTCATGGATCATGTGTTTTGTATGGAGTCATTTAGCAGTAGGTCTAAATGTGTGAGTGTCTATCTCAGGCTGCAACCCAGAAGTGTTTGACTACACAATGAACCTGCGTGAGTGTCGTCAGAACTTAGAGGAGTCGCTGGCGGAGGAGAGGAAGAATGTTCAAACTCTGAGGATACAATGTGACACCCTCGTTAAGAAGGTCAAACTCTGTTTTTTTTTGTTTTCTCCTCTAATCACTGATGTGCTTCTGTTACCATCAGTTCTTTTTTCATTCAAATTTTGTGTATCTTTTTGGTTTTTTTTATTTTGTTGCTTGACATTGCAGGAGACTCCAGCGAAGAGCAGTCGGAAGGCAGCAGAGAAGGACTTGGAGCAGATCAGCAAGGAGATACAGGAGGCGATGAACACATTGGATGTCGTGGTTCCACTTAGACTGAAACAGGTAAACAATGAAGACAATTGAGTGAAGACAAAACAACTAGTCCAAGCTAGTGCACAGATGTGTGTACACATTTCTAATAGCCCAGGAAGATAGCTAGGAGTGTAAAACAACCACTTGAAACATCAACATGGAATAAAGCAACATTTTGCGCAGTGGTAATAATCTCCACCTCGACCGGTTTAAAGATTTAACGTTTTCACAAGATGCTGCTCCTTTGCTTTAGTAACTACATTTCTGCTGTTGTGTTGCATAGGTTTTGTGACTGAGCCTGGATTTTACTACATTAAGGACTGCATCTGACAATCATTTTCCTTGCCAGATAATCTGCTAAAAATAAATAGCTGGATCCAAAAATGTCAGAAAATAGTTTTAAAGAAAGCAAAAATGAATGAATGATGAATGATCTGAATTTTATGAAAGGAAGTTTGGTGTTTTCAGTCAGTGTAATGAAAGTTTCATTTGTCATAGATGACTGTATCAGAATTTTTTGTGTCATATAAATACATGTGAGCCGGAAGCCTAAATGTAAATAATATAATAATATAAAAGAATATATATACATGAAACCAGTGATTTTTATTTTTCATTTTGGTATCACAATCATTAATATTATGAGAGGTTTTTTTTTTAGTTCTGCAGCTCTGTTGTAGTTTGTTTTTCAGTTTAACCTTCAAAGTTAAATTCATATTCAGTTTCATTGTCATTGCAGCAGTGTTATGCTTGTGAGTACACCAAAAATTATTTTTTGTCAAGGGAGTTTTCATCATTTTTAATCTCAATTTTGGCAGTAGTTATCTATTTTTTTAACACTGCAGTGGAAATTAAAGGTAGATTATTACATTTTATTGTAATATTGTGACTTTAAAAAACTATTTAGAAAAAATAATTTTGTGTGGAATTGTTGTACACATCCCCTGCAAGTACTTTTACTTCTATTCCCTTCCTTCTATCTCCTCTATACGTCCACCAGATTCAGTTTGCCACTAATGACTTGGTGCCGTCAGACCTGAGCGAGGCCTTGGTGCTGGACAGTATGCAGATGAACAAACTGCAGGAACACATCAAACAGCTGGAAGTGGAGAAGAAACAACAGAATGATCTGTATCGTCAAGCTAAGCAGCAGTACGCCAGACTAAACCGCAGCCTCAAAGATAAGGACGTCGAGATCACGGGTAAGAAACACATCGACCAACAACTTCGGACTGGAGGAGCTCAAACTGCCATCTAGTTCAATCTGAAACCTGCAAAGATTCGTAAAGATACGTAAAGATAAGTGTGAAGTTCAGTTTTGGCGTGTTTATATGTCTGTTGGTGTAGAGCTGGAAGAAAAGTGCAAAGAACTGATGATGACAAAGTTTGGGAGGCTGATCGATCTGGACGCTCTGCAGATGCAGACAGGAAACAGAAAACTGGAGGAGCTCAAACAGGAAAAATTCCTCAAAGAAGTAGAATACGACAAGGAGATTAGCAAGTGGGATGTACGCCGATCATTAGATATCTATATCTCTGCCATGTTTTATCATATTCAGACATTTATTTAAAAAAACTAAACAGTATCGGAGGATTTAAATTGTAAGTTCACTGATCTTTTTTTGAATTTGTTTGTTTGAAAATTCAGGCAAAGGTGGACGAGGCGCATGACGGCCTGTGTGAGGTCACCAAATACAACACAGAGCTTCTCCACAGCATTACGAGCCTCAATGAAGAGAAGATCAGACTGGAACATAAACTTGCGACTAGACAGACAGAATTGGTAATCATGTTTAAACCCAGGGTGTAATATCCAGCCGGCTTTCTCCTCCTCAACTGAATAAAACTGTATTTTTCACCACTGAGGTGTTGACAGGCATCTGTTGTCTATACAGTGCAGACCGCGGCGCCACGTTCACAGCAGACATGAGACCCAGGAGGACATTCGGAGGCTTGAGGAGACGGTGAAGAGACAATCACAGCAGCAGAGAGCCCTCAGGAGAGAGATCGACCTCCTGTCCTGTAAAGGAGGACACCTCTTGCCACCCACCAAAGCTCAGCTGCTCTGCCACACCGGGAAACAGGCACAGGGACATCCATTCAACCCACCGAAAATGTAAAAGTCACCCAGCAGAAAAGGTTATAATTAACTAGGAACAGAGGCAAAAGTAGTTTGCACACATACATGATATATATGTCAAATTAAGTTTCACTTTCAAGTTTATTGCTGTTGTTTATAATACAAAGACTCCCTGATATTTTTCACTTTACAAAACTGACACTGATGACAATAAACTATGATCAATTAGTTGAAACTGACATTTTTTTTATGTAGTTTTAAAAATACTTTGACAGCTGCAGTGGTGCTGAAAGAGCGTTTTTCTTTTGTTAGACATTCTGTTGTCCAACGTGTGTATCACAGCAATATTTTTGGCATCTCTATAACTCAAATGAGCTTTGAAATCATAAATAGTACAAATCTTCAGTAAAGTTTTCTTTTAATAAGACTTGATTGAATACATAAAAAGTTGCCAGACATTTTGTAGTATTCCCTTTGTGTTCATTTCAGGAATCACTGGTTTGTCAAAGTCATCATGAAAGAAATACGTGTCTGCCATGGATTTACAAGGAAATAACTGAGGCCACAGTAACCTTGTTTGGAACCTAACAGGCTGGTTTTCTGATAAAAATAGTCCCATACACATTTAGTGCTAATACACTACAGTTCAGAAGTTTGGGGTCACTTAGAAATGTCCTTATTTTTTTAAAGAAAAGCAGTTTTTTTCAATGAAGATAGCATTAAGTTAAACAGAAATACAGTCTAGACATTGTTAATGTGGTAAATGATTATTCTAGCTGGAAACAGCTGATTTTTAATGGAATATCTCCATAGAGGTACAGAGGAACATTTCCAGCAACCATCACTCCTGTGTTCTAATGCTACATTGTGTTAGTTAATGGTGTTGAAAGGCTCATTGATGATTAGAAAACCCTTGTGCAATTATGTTAGCACATGAATAAAAGTGTGAGTTTTCATGGAAAACATGAAACTGGGTGACCGCAAACTTTTGAAATGATAGTGTGCTTTTTACATGTGAAGACATTTTCACTGTCTTTACCTTTAGGCTGGGACTTGACTGTCACTTCACTAGTGGCCTCTTAGAAACCACTCCTCGTTCTGCAATGAAGCAGAGCTCGACGACCACTCCCTATCAGGTTTCATTTTGTCACAGAGACATTCTCCGTCTCTGACAAGTAAACTGGCACAACAAGGGATTCAGCTGAACCAGGTTAAATTCAGTTTGTCCACTGACTGTCCCTGTAACAAGAACTACATTTAAAGCTACTTGGATGAAGAAGATCAGAAGAAAATCCACGTCTGTCCTTAGTCTCAACCTGGTGAAAAACTGTGTTATTTTGTGGAGGAAGTAAAGGAGAATGCATCTCACTAGCATGCATTAATGAAACAATCATTCTGAAGCTTCTGCGGCTCTTTTGGACTATTGAGTCCAGTAAATACAGAGCTGTGTTTGATGCAACTCACCCTCTTTACTGCTCAATGCTTTACCTTTAAAACACACACAGATGGACGGAGAGTGAGTTTACTCTCTGAGCCTCCTTCAGTCAATAATAAAATGAACAGCGGAAGCTTTCAGTAGTTATTACCAACACTGCTTCAATTTGAAACACCAGAAGCTGTTCACATTTTTATATCAGTCACTGGATTCTTACTTTTCTCCTCCCTTCTTTGTCTGGTACAAAACAAGCAGGTAAAGATGTAAATAATAAGCTGTACACACCCATAGTTGGTATTTGTTCAGAATGATTTTAATCCACTCAGAATACAAACAATGACCTTAATATTTTTGAAATAAATGTAGTTTAGTGAAACAGAATTTACTAAATAAATGTATGTCTCATGTCAGTGACAGATCCAGGAGCTTGATTTAACCCTCAGACGTTATTTTTAAAAAGTTACACTGAAGTCCTTATGGACAAAAATGTCCCCGTCAATAAACTGCCATAAACATATATATTAATATTGTTTTCCACTTTTACTTAGATTTTTTTAACCAACAACAATAGTTCTGATCATAAATACCGAATATTATGACATTTTCAGGATTTTAAGCCTTTAAATACCTCTTGTTGTTGTTTATGGGGGAAAAAAAAACAAAAAATATTTATTTTCCACATAATATCTGTTAAGTGGTATTTTTTTCCTTTTTGTTTCTCTGAGAGCCTCTTCAAATGGCCCGACTGACTCTTGAGATGGGAGAATTTTTACATCAAAATGCAGCAGACTGATCAAACATAATCAGTTTGATTTGTTAGTGAGGGCAAGTAATTCATTAAGAAAGTCGTGTTAAAATGATTTCAAGGGGGTAAATATAAAGCCTTTACTTATTTATTTTAAAAAAAATTAAGTTACATGTGTTTATGCTCACTTTCAGTTTCAAAAAGTATTTACTGTAAGTCAAGAATTTGCAGTTTCGTGTTTACTGACATTAAATATTAAATCACTTTATGATTTGGTCTTTTTGAGATCTTCGTTTCTTTGGGTATGAATGTGTTTAACTTGGAAAGAAATGATGCTTAAGTTGCCTGTTCAGGTCAGTTATTCTTGTTTTATTTACTAGATGGCAGCACGACCTCAGACAGCAGAAACTGGTTCCTCAGCATCGTAAACCTGAGCTAGTTAAACATTACACCTGGAACAGACAGTGCAAACCAGTCCTGTTAATGATTTAAAATGGGTTCCCTTCCATTTGTAAACTTCTCATGTAAGAACAAATTCCTGGCTGCACAGATTGCGACACCTGATCTAATAATAAGTGAGTGTCTTGTGATTCAGGTGTGTGTTGGAGGCCTCGTTGCAGGTTCCTGGTGTACCTGGGTGGAGCTGGGCTTGTCCTCCGCACGTTTGTCATCAGCATGTTTCACACATTCCTGCATGGACGGAATGTGGGAAAAGGAAAGAGCCGCTGCCTAGATAAAACAAATCTTCCAGTGGAACCAGTCGAACAAGCCTGTTGTGTTTAAGGACTTAATCGCGTATTGAACAGGTGTACTTTGTTCGTCTGATGGCTCAGCTGCAGTTTCAACCAGCATGTCTGAGCTGCTCTTATGCCTCGGCTGACTGTCATCTACCCCAAAAGTCTGGGGGTCGCAAGGCAGGAAGGGAAGGAGGGCCGGGATTGTGGCAGTAAATGGATGGAGGAGGTGGAGGAGGGAGAACCTGCAGAGAGGAGCCCAGAACAGAGGTAGGCAGAAATTTGTGACGTTCAGCAGCTTGTCTTTGCTTTTGAGTGGCAGGTCTCTGATTATCTGCTGCTACAGGGAGGAGAAGTCAGCGTGTAATGATGGTGTCAAGATAGTTTTCTGCTCCATTTGGCACAAATCTGTCAGCATGTGTGAGTTGTCGAGGGGTTCATGTCTTACTGAACTGAGACCTGAAGTGACTGTAAATTAGCTGCACTACACAACAGCTCATTATAAAAGCATGATATGGAGAAAATCACTGATTAAAAGCTCGAAGTCACTTAAAATTTCAGATTTCCAAAGACCCAAGTGTTAAATAAATCTGTA
Source organism: Amphiprion ocellaris (assembly GCF_022539595.1). Taxonomy (NCBI): domain Eukaryota; kingdom Metazoa; phylum Chordata; class Actinopteri; family Pomacentridae; genus Amphiprion; species Amphiprion ocellaris. The sequence continues at coordinate 31,404,349 of NC_072772.1, read as the reverse complement.
ACTTTTCAGCTTATGTCAGGTGTTGCTGTAAATACCTGAATTCTCACATTTCAACCATACATAAGTGACAGAAAATAATGTTAAATAAAAGCACAGTTCTCACAAAATAAATAGCAAAAAGTTAATTTCAGTAATTTTATAAAGCAGCATGACAGTTTTCCTCTACTACTTGTGTTCTTTCATTTTCAGTTCTCACACTTTACTTCTGTTCTCTGTCTCCAGTCTGTTACATATTTCATATGATGTCCCACAAGGATCAGTGTTGGGACCAAATTTGTTTATACTACACGTAGAATTGTTTAATTTGTAGACGATCTGAATATTTTTTGTTTGGATGACAAGATGCAAACCGAGAAGGTTTAGCAGGAATAAACTTCAATAAAATCTTAAAAACTAAATTTAGGATGTTTGGCAATCATAGAATAAACTCTTTACTTCAGGTAAAGATTGATGACCCTAACATTGAATTGTTTTTTTAGGTGTGGTCTTGGATCACAAACTTATATAAAATATATAAAAGCAAAGTTGGCAAAAATTTCTTACAAAGAAAAAGACACATTCTGAATTCCTCTTATACATTATAATGCTCACTGTTTTTACTTTGCTTGACCTACTGTGCAAAAAAGTGTGGGCTAACACGTATAATAAAGCATTAAATCAAGTAAAAATATACAGAAATCAGCTATTGGGATTGTACAGAGTGTGAGATATAATAAGGACACCAATAAATTGTTCAAAACAAATACTGGGAATTTTTTGATTCAGTAAATTTTAGAACTGCACAAATAACTCTCAAAGCAACCAGTAAGTTATATTAGAACCTTTGAATTAAGAGAAAAATGTAAATTTTAAAACGATGTTTGCTTGTACCACCATGAAGAGTGGATGTTCATCAGTTTATGGGGTAAACTTATAGAACAGTCTGAACAATGGTCTCAAAATGACTCTAAAACTATTTAAGAAAATGTGCAAAAAAGACGACTTGCTTGAAAAAAACATTAATGTGGGATTATTGGGGTATAGATAGATAGGTAGGTAGGTAGGTAGGAGTTAATAACTTAAAGTTCATCCTATTTGTTTTCAGATATTACTTTATGGTTTTGGATTTCATTTTGTGCCATTTATTTTCTCTTTTTTGCCTTCATGGTGTTGTGGCATATCTGAAATAAATCACTGAATCAAATCTCTTCAGTTCAAACCAAACTCCAGCTGAAGGTCAACCCTGGCACACCTGTTGGTCCCAGGCCCTGAGGACACTGAGGCCACTGAGGCCCTGGTTCAGCTGGGCTCCGGTGGGTGTCGTGTGGTTGGTTTGCCAGCTGGAGGCGCTGCCACATCCCTCTTTGTTGCTGCTGGACATCTGCTGGAGGCTGCTGCTGCTGCTGCTGCTTCTGCTTCTGCTGCTGGTTGCCCTGGGAGGCTGCATCTATGCCCTGAAGCGCTGCTTGCAGCCAGGACAGGAGCTGGTGAGCAGAACCACAAGAAATGGATCTTCCTTCTTCTGCTGGCGTCTTTAATCATGTTATGTTTATTCAGTGGCTTTGCTTGAATTCAAGGGGGAGAATCCACAGAGAGAACAGCAGGAGGTTGTGACTGAAAACTGGAATAACCAGTGTTCTCGGTGAGGCTTCAGTATTTACACATTTTCAGACACGTTTTAATTTTTAAAAAACACACCTTACAGCATTTACTTCCTTACAGCATCACATGGGCCTCTCTTATCTACACCTCACAGCCTCAGCAGATGTGAATTTCCAAATCTGGTGCATCCAGCATGTCAATTCACCACACCGAAAAGAACTATAAGGATATATTTCACTGTTTTATAGAATTTTTTTGTGTGACAGATGCAATTAGTGTCTTTATTTCATCAATTATGTATCTATTTATTTGGATAGTTCTCCCTGCAGCTATTTTTTTTGCTGTTTTATGAAATGCTTGCATATGTGACAAATGCAATTAGTGTCTTTATTTCATTTTAGATTAGATTAGATTAGATTAGATTAATCTTTAATGTATTGCACAGAATACTAAGACAACAAATGCAGTTTAGCATCTAACCAGAAGTGCAAAAGTAGCCGTACGGTGCATTATTTACAGGATAAACAGAATGAACAGTATAGACAGAGTGGTATGAACACACTAATATATAAATATAGCTGTTATACATTATAAAACAACAGCTAAATCTACAGGTAGAGATAAATAGATTTGAGATATAAACAGTACATATAAAGGAACAGCAGCATGAATACGACAAACAGTCTATAGGATATGAGATGGAGCACATATGCAATATATACGCAGCATGATTTCTCCCAGTATTTAGTCATTTGTGGCTCTAATATGCACTTTTTGTTTAAGAAGTAAATTTTTTTCCACTATTAAAGGTCAGAGTTTATAATTTGGGAAATAAATGTAGCAAATTACTAAAGAATCTTACTTATTTTTTTCATATTTGCATGCTCACTGTGTTGTCCTCGTTCCTCCAGGATGCCCCGGTCAGTAAGTCCAGGCCTCCACCTTCCTCTAACCCTCGCCCTGGCAGACAGCCTGCTGCTGTGCGTCCTCCAGGAGCCCCTGTCAGACCCCAGTGTGCCCCACATTCAGGCTCTCCTCTCCAGACTAGAGGCAAGACGAAGAAAAACCACCTTTCAGAAACAAACTGCCCTCTGTCTCCCACCCACGGCAGCCTCCGGCAATATTTGTCATCCCCTTTGTTTTCAGTCGCTCTTTGCATGTTGATCAGCGAGATCAGACCTTGCACTCGGGGATGTGCAGATGTTTTGGCCGCAGGCTGCACACGCCATCGCCGAGCTGCCCTCATCTGCACTCTGAATTAACTCTGACAGGCCGACGAGAGGAATTTAAATGTTTTGTCTGCCGCTCCCAACCAAACAAACCCGCAACGCTGAACTTGTCCTCTCTTTCCCACTGCAGTCTGTGTCTTACTCGCTGAAGAAGGCTGATGTTGGATCAGAGGTGATGCTGGAGGAGGTGGATGGAGGCTCCACGCTGACAGACAAGCTGAAGCTCATGCGCAGCTATCTGCAGCAGAGGTGAGGTTCATTCGGCGTACGTATGCGTCCTGCCTCCCTGGAGACTTCGCTCAGTTGGATTGACATCAAACACTCCTCTCTGACAGAACAGGGTCCCTGCGAGCTCTGGTCCAGGTGCAGGGGGATTTCGAGGCCAGTGTGAAGGACTTGCTGCAGGGCCTGGATGGCCTCTGGGCCCAGCTGGAGGAGCTGCATACCGGGGTCACGCTGAGCAAACGGGGAAGCCGAGACCAGGTGGATGTGGCCTCGGCTCGGACAGACGCAGAGGTAAAGACATGTGGTATGACTCAAACTTTTCACAATAAGGTCATATATTGAATTGTTCCAGCATATTTTAATTTTTCTGTCCTTCTAGTTTGAGCGTCCTGAATCGTGTAGATGGGTTTCTTAACACTATCTTTCCTTTGTCAAAGACTTTGTTTGCAATCCTGACTCGCCACAAGAACAGACTTGAGTCCTGCCAGGCTCATCTGAACAACAGCACACAGCTACTGCAGGTAAACATCTCCCCATGCAAGAAAAACATCAGCTCTGATGCTTTCCTGCTCTCTTCTCTCAGTAATCCTCTTTGTTTCTGTTCTGCAGGAGTTAACATGGAGTCACTCACACACCAGCAACAGCATGAAATGCAGCAGTGAGTCCGTTTGGCCTGAACTTCTGCTTCAGTCCAACATTGAGCAGGTACATTACACTCTGCCCGGTACACAAACAGGTCTAAGTCGGTTTAAAAAAGCCACCAGGACTAAAAATGTTTCTCTTCTTGCAGTTTGATAAAGTACAGGAGGGTTTCATCTCCCTGGAACAACAGACCTCCACCTTCCAGGCCCACCTGGAGGGACTTGGAGAAGGAAATCAGGACGGACATGCAGGGCCCCTCGCTCATGCTAACGGAGCCCGAGAGTCTCCACAGACTTCCAGACATGTGCAGAGTGGATGCACAAGTGAAGTGTCGTCACTGCGCTGTAACTCGAGGTCTGAATCCTCATCTGTTGGCTCAGCAGATGCAGAAATGGACACAGAAGCAGATGGTCCACATTCACTGTGTGAGAGATCAGTGCTGCAGTTCACCTCCACTATCGGACGCCTGCGAAAATCAGGAAGGAGGAAGTGATTTTTATCTCACTTTTATCGGTCGTCAAACAGGTGTCTTGTAAATACTGAAGTAGATTATTAATCTGTGAAGATATTCTCAAATGTTGATCATTTGCTGGTTGCCTCAGACTTGAGTATTTATTACATTTTGTGATTATAATACGTGTATTTTATTGCTGTAATGCTGCTCAGCTTGCTGTTAAACAGATCTTTAAAATGATCGTCAGTGTTTCTGCATTCTTTTCAAAGAACATCTTATCTTAAACCCTTAAAACTCAACTCTGTGCATCAAAGTCACATGATAATAATCTTTAAAATACCTCAGATGTGTGGCTCTATGAAATTCTAACCTCTTTCCACACAACAACATTCTAGTCACTGCAGCTCAAGCATAGCAGCTCACCTATAACTCTGCAAACACACTGTAAAACTACTAAATGAAATGTTGGAATATTGGAGTAATTCAACCATGCATGTGTGAACCAGGAACCGATTCTACGGATCAAATCTGAATTTGTATTTTTTAGACTCTTGAGTTTGCTGCATTTTCTTTTTAGAAACACTCAGCTATGCTGTTGACTGCTTATTATGCAGATTATGTGTCTTCTAGCAGATCAAAAACTCCATATGAACTTCTTAACAAGGTGAAAAAGCTTGATGTAGCACACAAGAATGGGTTTTTGATGTAAAGAACATTTCAAACACAGGAGGGCAGACTTTCACCTGTTATTACAGAAAGTAAACAGAAGCGGCACCTATTCGAAGTAATTATACTATCAAACCATATATACATCTCTGTCTGGAACTTTTCCCTACAATCAGCTTTATAAGAGGAAAGTGTTCGTGAGAACATAAAGGTGTTTCTTTCAGTTTCAGAAAGCTGTGTCTGAATCATCTCATTTGATTCAGGTGTGTTTTCCAGGTTTTTTGTGTTTGTAGAGCAACGCAGTTTCATTTACTGAGCAACTGTGTTACGACAAGATGTGTAATATTGCCTATCTGATGATCTTTTACATCATCTTGTTGAGGCTTTATGTGTTTTCAGTCACAGTTCTATGATTTTAACAAGTTTTTTTCTTCTAGTGTGCAGGATAAACAGGTCAAAAAATCCCCCAAAACATCTTTCGTTCCTGTTCTTTCTGTCTATCAGACTAAGTGACTGCAACAGGCTGAGCCCTTCAAAGCAGGGATTTCATTCCGAGGGCAAAGAGGGGGAGAGAAAGGTAGAGAGGGGGCAGCGGAGGTCAACGCCGGAAGCGTTTCTGTTATTACTAAAAACTGAGCAGCCCTCTAGACCTTTTTGAAAGACATGAATGTCTTTGATCCAAATTCAATTACCCTGCGGCAGCGCACTGAAGGCACACAAGCTGACATAGTTTTCTCCAAACCAGATTCCTAACTTTTTCAGTTTTTACAGGACTCCTGATGGGGAATCTGTTCGTTCAGGGCCGCCGTTAAAGCGCCAGTTGCGGGGACGTGGAAGTCATTTGACCGTGGACTTGCCCACCATCTGCCGGATCACGCATCTGTCTGATTCCCTCACAGCGGGGCGGCGATGGGGCGAGGTGGAGCCGACCCCTGGGGGATCTGGGATGAAAGGAATGTGTGCTGAACGCTGCAAGCATCCGAGCTGTCACAACACCGCAGACGCAAACACCGAGACTGGACATTGTTGTTGGGGGGGAGATGTGTGTTTGGAGTTGAAAATACACCGTTATGACATGAACACGCAACTTTTTCCACGAGGCTTGGATTCCTCCTCACGGCAATAACGACCACATGCGCTTTGAGGTCGAAACAATGAAGAGACAACCATAGAATTGATTTATTAAATGCTTTAATCAGTGAACAGAGGAAAGGGAAGAGCTGATTCTATTAAATGGGAATGAGGAACAGGCCTCCGGAGCAAAACAAGGCCTCGCTTTACGAGTTAGCGGGGAACATCCTGCATGTCCAGATGAACTCATGCCTCACATAGCTGGTTTGTGATGTCATGGCCGGCAGAGGGACGGAGGCTGGGAGAGCAGATGGCATCGGCTATCTGAGAACGTACGAATGAAATTACCACGGGCTCTGTTTAGTTACACTAAAAACTTGATGAGCGGCTTCCCTAGCAGGCCGCTCCGGTGCTGCAGCAGAGGCTGTTTCAAAGCCAGCTCAAGTGTGTGTTGTTTCAGAAAATATGGTTCATGGCAGAGGTCAATCCCTCGCCTTATCCTGACAATTACTCAAGATCAGGTTTCAGCGGCCGACACACAGCACACACTGCTGCTGATCCCTCCTCTGATGGCACCAACAAGCCGCCGCTATCTCATATAAACAAACTTGTTGCTAAACTTTCTCGAGAGCGCGGTTAAATAAACCGTTCAAGATCCACTTTGGGGTTTCAAATCTGTTTTCCAGGGAGACTTACAAACAAAAAGCTTCAGACAGAGACAGAAAATGTCACTGTCCAGTACTGAAATCAACAAAATGATGTGTAGGAAATGTGGAAGAAGAAACAACCAGACAGGCTTTAACTGGTTGGGATCCTGTTAACCTGTTAAATTAATGGCAGTGACATCCTAGGTTGAGGTTTTATGTCTACATGTGAAGAGTGCAACAGTGATATCATCTTATAATATATCATGCAGCTTTTTTAGAAGAAAAACTGTCCTCAAGGCCCTTTTTTGAAAAAACTCACTTAGAGTAGGCTGAGATTGTGCAATTTCTCATTTTTAACTGTTTTCTAGGACAATTTAACTTGCTTTACAGATTTTTTACTTTATGCTGCTATATGTTATACATAATATTATAGAATATTCCATTTTTAAGCAATACAGGAAACACATTGTTTGGATCATGTGAGACCCAGGTCCAGCTTAACACATTTTAGCTTTGGCTAAATACATTTAACAATATTAGAATGAGATTAATCGTGTTTTTATGCAAGCAAAACACACATTTCTGCAACAAATGGACACTCTAAGTTTGTTTCTTGGACCTACTGTTCTTGTGCAATGCCTCCAAAAAGCCAGTTTAAACGCAATTTATTCAAGATCATTTCTATACATTTATTATAGGTCGATACTGTTTGTGTCTCAGTCTATGATAGATCCATATTTCACGGATGGAAACACTGGTACATGCAGTAGATTAATAGATATGTGTGGATATTATCTATCCATCTCTTTCATTTTTAGACGGGTATGTGCAGATATCCCTCTGAATGGATAAGGACAGCAGAAACATGTTATTGGCAGTTGTCATTGGCTTTTAGCACCCAAAAATGAATGAAAATAACTTCGTAAGAAGAAGATTTTATGTAGGGTTCTGTTTAGAGCTCACTTTCATCCTATTTCTTTTTAAAATTTTGCTGACTTGTGGATTTATATTTGATTTCTGTGAAGAGATTTAATGATCTTAGTACTGTGATATCAGCACCAAACAAGCTTTTTACTCAATGATTGCCGTTAGTTTGTCTGTCTGTCTGTCTGTTAGCAACATTATTCAAAAACGGAATAACGGATTTGGATGAAATTATCAGGGAAGGTCTGAAATGACACAAGGACCGATTGATTAGATTTTGGCAGTGATGCAGCTTATAGTCTGGCTCCACGGATTTGATAAAGATTTTTATATCACCGCAAGATATCGGCACGCCGTCACTGTAACTATGGCAACAAGTGAACACTACGTCAGCTGCCTTCTGACGATCACATGATTGCGATTTGTGATACAAATCCACCGTTGCGGACTTATCAGGACGTATCCATCGGAAATGATACAAAAAATAATTTTATTAAATTGTGGGGGTGTTTCTGAGTCCCATCAATTCCCGCTGTGCGCTACATATTTAGGTCATGTGATTGGTATTTTTGTATAACCCACACATGCATAACACACCTGTGCTCAGCGCAAGATCATTTTGTTTGCAGGTACATCTATATGGCCATGTTCTTTGTAGCCGTGATTTCTGCCACAAATTTTTTCAAGATTTCAGCCATCAGAAATAACACGACTGAGCAGCCTTGGTGGAATACTGCGCTGCCTTTTCTTGTTTTAACATATGATGCATGTATAACTTCACTACATGCTTTAAATCAATTGTTTTTAAGGCACTTTTTTGTCATGCCACACCTGCACAAGCATAAAAGTGTCTGCTGGATATTATAGTCTAAATAAAACCAGTGAACAGCTTTGGATTTACTTCGCTATGCAGACTTTGTCCCGGTGAATCACAGAACCATGTGCATGGCTGCTATTAAAGCGCTGGACACAGATAACGGAGGGCCATGCCACTTTTAACCGGAGGCTATTGGAAACGCAACGGACAGCTGCACTTTGAGACAAAACATCAAAAACACCAGCCACAGATGTACGCAATTAGCAACATGGTAGACATTTGGGGAGCAAAGGTCCATAAACTCGCAACTTATTATGGCTGATCTAACGTGGCCGCGGGGAAGCCAAAGCTCAACAGCATTAATGGGCTTTCAGTTTGGGATGAAACATTCCAGCATCCAGGATTTAATGATAGAAGAAGGAGCCTCAACTCCTCCTAAAATCCGAGCTTTAATGCTGGTTCTCTGTTCTGATAGTAAATATCATCCATTCAGTGCATGTTTACATGTTTCTATGTAAAGTAAGAGACATATATTCTGTGGGAGGAGCAGCCAACGTCAATCTCAACATGTTTCCAATCATCAGGAAACGCTAAGCTTCCTGTTTGTCTAAATATTTTCTTATTTTGTTTTTCCAGAGAGCAGGCTAGAATAATGAAGCGTGACCTCTCTGCCCTCCTGCTTTCTCCTCGACGTCCAAACCTGCCGGACCCTCCAAAGGTCACGAGCACCAAGCCACCAGTCGGTAAACGGATGTGGTGCAAGTTTAAACCCAGCAGTCGACTTTTAAACCCCACTCAAAGACAAAAGATACTTTTTTACGTTCAGATTTTACGTCCCAATATCACGACCCTGATTGATGATCTTTGATGAGTTATGACTGAAAGATAAATTTTGACTATGAGTCACGCCGCATTTGAAAGCAAAGAACTCGACGTGACTTATTTGTGAGGTGGAAATCTCACAAACTTCTAGGATTCTTCCAGATGCAGCTGTCTGCAGCTTTTACATATTGCATGATAAATCTTTCAGCCTTTAGCTTTTTTGGAATGATAAAATCGCAGTGCACATTACATCACCTGCCTTTTATCATTCATTTGTGTTTTATCTGTGTTGCCGAAGGAACTGACAGTTTGATTTCTCAGTATTCCTCCCAAAGAAATCGATTTTTTTTCTCCCCCTTGAGGCATGTGGACTTCCTGCACTGGTTGCTTCATAGGTGGGTGAGTGTAATCCTGCACTAATCCTGAGTTTCTTTCAAGAATAATTCAGGTTTGGGTTTTATTGTTGCAATTTGTGGCCAAAATTAGAAGCAGTGATAACCTTGCACTTGCTAAGTAACTTTTACGGTTTAGATTCCAACAGGAAATGCAGTTATTTTACTTTTCAGCTTTGGTTTTTCTTAAAATTAGTTTAACTAACATGCGGTTTGTTTATAATTTCACATCTACAGCTGGTACAAAACTCCTGACTGGTACCAGAAAACCAGAAAACATCACTGCACTAATTAATAAATACAGAACTCATTTTGAGGTTATTTGTTTTCTCATGATTTTTTAAAGAAAATGTTTTAATCAAATGTTCAAAAAATGTCTTGCATATATTTTCTATTCAGGTAATGTTTAATATATGTATAATATCATGTTTTAATGGCAACATCAGGAACACAGACTCCGAATTTTCTCAAACCAACATTCAAAAATTGTTTTCCAGATGTTATCGAGGCCTCGGATGTTTTTTATCGAAAGTTCCTGTCATGTAATCTAAGTAATATATTAGCAAAGGTGGAGCAACAGGTGTAACCGCTGTGATGTTGTTGGGGAACATTTTATAGAACCTATCAAATGTTCCCACAATGCTCCTTAATAACAAAAGAAGAACATTCACAGACCAACAGCTACAAAATGTTTTTCAGATGTTATCAAGGCCTCTATATCGTCTACACAGAACGTTTAAAACAACGTTCCTGTCATGTGATATATTAAAGATAGAACATTTAGCCTTTTGGTTGAGGGAACACATCACAGAACATTCTATAAGATGTTTCCACAATGATACGATAAGAGGAATGTTCTCAAAACAACATTCAAGAAATGTTTTTCAGATGTTATTCAGGCCTCACATGACAGGATGTTTATTAAACAGAACGTTTTATAGAGCATTTATGTAAAAGACGCTTATGATAAGGTAATGATTAAGGTGTTATTGAGAAATCAGATGACAGAACGTTCTTCATACAATGGTCCTGTACTGCAACATTCTGGCTGTAATGTGCTGAAGATGTTCTGAGGATGTTTTGGGGATGTTATTGAGACAATATATTACAAAATCTATAAAACATTTCCACAATGTTCCACGATAACAAAGGGAAAATGTTTTCAGTCCAACACTTCGGCTTTGAAAACATCAGGGCATATCGTTCTAACAATGTTACCACCAACCAAACAATTTTAGAACGTCTTTAGTTGTCCTTCCTTTAAGAAGAACATTCTGGGAACTGAAAGAAAACTTAGCACTGAAGACAGCTGTAGGGCTTTGCAGAAATTTCTCTAAATGTTTTTGAAACAATACACAACCTTGCTGGGTCAGAACTTTGAACTGAATCTGGTGGATGATCAAATCTCTCCCGTTAGGTTTGATTCTCAGGAACAGCAATGACGGGTTGTGTTTAATCATCCAAAAATGTCAAAAAACAAAAAATCCCAATAAAAATTGTTTATATCTCACTGTTAACTGCATTACTGACCTTTTCTATCAATACTTAGTGCTAATGGTGTTCTTTACCTCTCACAGATCACAGTACAATGAGGATAATTCAATCGTTTTTTATTTTAAAAATTCAACTTTTTTATAATGTACTTTGGAAAGACCTACACATAAAATGCAACAGTTTTACATGACATTGATGTTTTTTAAATTTTATGTTACATTTTTATTTTTTAACTTTGTATGGAGAGATGTTGATAAATTAAGACACTCTTCTGTTCAGGGTGGGTTTGCAAATATGTGAAATTTCACTTTATATGTTGATTCCACTTATTAAGCCAAGCAAAACAAGTTTCATAGCAAAAGAAATACTTTCAACAATTTTTTTAGGATTTTTTTTTAACTTTAAAATGGGTCAATTTGACCTGAAACATAACAAGAGGGTTAATAGTTTCAAAAGTTACGATTTTGTCCTGATTTTCAGTATTTTATATTTATTTTATTTTGTTTCACTCATTGATTTTACAAGTCTTTATTCTGTCTTGCCTTTTTGCACATATTTTTGCGTGGCCTGTCTGATAACTTGTGCTGTGGTCGACTCAGGCGGTTTGAACTTATGTGTCATATAAATAAATTTGATCTGATTTGTTCTATGAGGCTTAATTTAAACTCCAAGATCACAGATGGCCCAACCCGAGTACGCTGTCTTTATGAGTGGCCAAAACATAAGCTCCAAGCCGGACTTATCCAACAGGAACTCAACTCCACCGTGATCCTGAACCCGTTTTTTTGGCTCCTTCCCGGTCTGTCCGAGGCACCGATGTGTGAGGCGGCTCTGAGGAAAGGCTAAACAAACAGGCTGGCCCAGGCACAAAGAGTCTGCCACTCAGAGACATGTGGCAGCAAAAAAACCCCTCTCAATCCTCCCCCACCTCCACCGCCACCAGCCACAACTCCGAAGCCCTCTCACACTCCCACCGGAGCCACACAAACTCCTCCGCATTACCCCGAGCGCTGGAGCCAAGAGGAGGAAAAAGATGGAGGAGGAGGGTGGTGGTGGAGAAGAGGGTGGGGAGCAAATTCTGATTCCTATTCACTGAATGTCACCACCTCACAAAGGGGACCGCATGACACTGCCACTAAATCAGAGTTAATGGACTCCTTTCTCAGTGCCGCGAACATGACAGGGGGCGTGTGAGTGAGAGCGAGGGGGAGTGGGAGAGCTGGTGAGGGTGGCTGTTTGCCCCATTGAAGGGGCACATGGGCCAATGAGCCTTGTGTGATATAGTGAGACCGGAGGGAAGTGTGTTTTCCAGCTGCCTCATTCAGCACCAGCTTGTTTTACGCGGCCCATAATTCAGGACGCCGCGCCGACTTTTCACCGGCGATCCTGAAAAAGATGGATGCTAATCATACGGTTTGTTTGACTGCTCTGTCGCTACTCTGTCGGCGCGGCTGATTTGCGCGCGAGAAACAAAACAACACGGCATCAATCACGGGCCACTTTAACAGTAAGCGCACACCGTGTTGGCGCTCGGGGCAATCCATCAAACCCCCAAAGCCAAGGTGCAGCTCGGCACCATCCAATGAGGCTTGTGGGCCGATTGTGTGGACTTGCATGTGAACGCTGGGTCACAATGAGGAGCCAGACTGGGGGAACAGCAATTTCGGAGTCATTTGTCTACACCGCAGCACCTAGAAGACCCTCCCACCGCATGCAGGGTGCTCGGAGATGAGTGAAGATGGCATTGGTGTCACTCGGTCGGCATTCAAAGCTTTCCGAACCCCCCGCCTTCGCCGTACACAAGGGGAGACCGAGGCGGAGAGACACGGAGCCCCAGGTACCGACCTCATTAGCAGATAAAAGCAACCTTTCTGCGCGACCTCTGACCCCGGAGGTTGCCATGGAGCCTTCCAGTCGAGGCAGAGATGGAGCATGCTGGGATCGGGCCCAGCAGGGCAGAGTGAATACGGAGCTGCTGTGAGAGTTATTAAGGTCCCACCGCCCCCGCCCCGCTCATACACAAATCCATATTTGTCCACTTTGGGGATCTTCTGAACTCACGTGCTTCCCCCCCTTCGGTTTCCTGCTTTGTTTCTTAATACCAGTCAAAAAGTTAAGCTCATTACATCCTCGAGTTCAGCTTTGATGTGCAGGGAGGAGAAAGTGTTACAGTTTACATAATGGCCAAATAAAAACTTTTTTCTCCGCAGGAAATCATCCACGTATGATTTTCAGATTTTAATTTGTGGCCACTTTGGACATCCCTGGTTTTAGGGTTATTTTTATTTGTTTTAAGCCCATCCATGTGTTAGAAACCAGGCAGGGAACGTTCCTCCAACATTGGATAACATTACCTGAAAATGTTTTCATCAAAGAAGTTCTGGTAATATTTTAATTTCCAATAATTTCGAGTACAGATTATGTTCTGTGGAAACAAAAGAGGAACGTTCTCAAAGCAACATTCAAAAAATGTTTGCAGATGTTATCGAGGCCTCAGATGATGTTTATAAAACGTTCCTGTAATGTGATATATCAACACAGGTGGCACATTCCGCCTGCGGTGTTCTGAAGATGTTTTGGGGATGTTGTTGAAAGAACACATCACAGAATCTATCAAACGTTCCCACAATGTTCTGCGATTACAAAAGAAGAACATTCGCAACATTGAATAAAAGCTTTTATGACGTTCCTATATTGCAATAGAACAACAAAGGTGGAACGTGCTGGCTGCAATGTTCTGAGGATGTTTTGGAGATGTTATAAAATGTTCTTCTATAAGACGTTTCCACAATGATAAGAAGTTCTCAATAAAACATTCAAAAAATGCTTTCAAGATATTTTCAAGACCTCATATAACAGAATGTTCCGTATTTATTTATTTTAAAGATATTTGTGCATTGCAGTATATGGACAAAGGTGGGACATTCTGCCTGCAGCGTTCTCAGGATGTTGTGAAGGGAATTGATCATAGAATCTATGAAATGTTTCTGCAATGTTTTGTGAGAACAAAAGAAGAACATTCACAATGTTTAAAAACATGTTTTCCAGATGTTATCGAGGCTTCAGATGATAGAACCGTCCTGTACTGCAATAGAATAATAAAACGGAACATTCTGGATGCAATGTTCTAGAGATGTTTTGGGGGTGAAATTATGGAATCTATCAAATGTTCCCACAGTGTTCCATGACAACAAAAGTAGAATGTTCTTAAACAACATTCAAAAAATGTTTGCAGATGTTTTCGAGGCCTCGGATGATGTTCACAAAACGTTCCTGTAATGTGATATATCAACAAAGGTGGAACATTCTGCCTACACTGTTCTGAAGATATTTTAGGGGTGTTGAGGGAACGCAGTACAGAACTTATAAAACATTCCCACACTGTTCCATTATAACAACAGCAGAACATTCATAACATTTAAATAACGTTTTCCAGATGTTATCGAGATCTCAGATGACAGAACCTTCCTGTACTGCAATATAAAAACAAAGGTGGTACATTCTGACTGCAATGTTCTGAGGATGTTTTGGGAATGTTACAGAATGTTCTTCTAGAAGACATTTCCACAATTATAAGAAGTTCACAATACAACATTCAAAAAACATTTTCAAGATGTTTTCAAGACTCTCAATGACAGAACGTTCCTGTTGGAGCCATTTCAATGAGTAACCAGCAAGTGGCGCTGTGAATGAGTTACCTGTGTATTTAAAGGCCACACTAATTGCCACAGGTGTGGCGCAAAAGGAGAGGTAAATTGTTTTTGACCGTGGCGTGGCGTGAAAGACTGTTTATTGGAAAGACTTTGTTCTTTGTTAATTTTGATGAACTCCTGAAGGTAAAGAAATTGGTGAATCCGTTCATAATTGTTATTTTTGTTATTTTTTGGACCAGGAGAGAGTACAGGAACACGTCAAAGCCACGCGTCCTTAACGGAATCAAGTTTGCGTCAACAATTAGTCAAAAACAATCTCTGTTTGATCATATCGAAACTATAAGTTGTGCGACGAGGACGGCAACGCTGCGATCCAGCTGTAATCCAGACGCTGTGGTTCAGACGACGCTGACCTTCACCACGGTTCACGGCAGGCCGCAGGAGAGACCCGACAGGAGGAGTCGCGGCTGCATTGGGCGCAGCGACGAGCACCGGAGATCGGGGCCGGGCAGCGGACCACCCATTGGCCAGGTGTGGACGTCTGGACACCTGGCTGGATGCGGACGGAGACAGGAGACTCCGGGGCAGCGGCGGCGCAACGGCGGCGGACAGACGAGGAAAGGTTTCTTTTGGATCGAGGTCTAATAAAGGAGGTACCACACACATACATATGGCCATTATATAAAAGTGTGCACACAACTATCTATTTGGAATACCAATGCATTGGGTCAAAACAAAGTAAAATAAACAGTTCCTGTTCAGCAATATAATAACAAAGGCGGAACATTCTGGCTGCAATGTTTGGAAGATGTTTTTGGGTATGAAATTATTGAATCTATGAAATGTTCCCACAATGTTCCATTTAAAAAAAAAAAGAACAACATTCAAAAAATGTTTTCCAGATGTTATCAAGATCTCAGATGACAGAATCATCCTGTACTGCTATATAATAACAAAGGTGGAACGTTCTGGATGCAATGTTCTGAAGATGTTTTGGGGATGTTATATGTTCTCAATACAACATTCACAAAACATTTTCAAGATGTTATTGAGACCTCAGATAATAGAACATGATCCTGTAATGTGATATATTACATGATATATGAACAAAGGTGAAATGTTCTCAGGATGTTGTCGAGGGAAACCCATCATAAAGTCTATCAAACATTCCCTCATTGTTCTGTGATAACAAGAGAAGAACATACACAACATTCAGAAAAGGTTTTCCGGATGTTATCGAGGCTTCAGAGGACAGAATGTTTTCCTTCTAAGGAACGTTCCTGTAATGTAATATAGGCTACCAACAGTAGAACATTTTGCTTTTTTATTGATGGAACAGTTTGTAGAAGGTTTTTCTATGAGACGTTTCCACAATGTTAACAAATGATCTTGTCAATGCAACATTTTTTTTTTAAATCGAGGCCTCAGAATGTTTTTTTTTGTACAGAACGTTTTATAACGTTCCTGTAATGTGATAAACATTTAGATGTCTTAACACTAAAAGGCTCCAAAATCTTAAGCTGCCTGAATGTTGAAATTTGTCTTGATAACTTTATTTTAAACTGTAGAAATATTATTGTTATCATAATTGCGCTGGAATGATAACACACATGACACGGAGCAGTCAGTGTTGTCCGGCTTTGTGTGATAAAAACCAAGAAAGTCGAGGGTGTGTGTTCATGTATGTATCATGTGTGAGTGTGTGTGGTTGCTGAAGAATGAGGGGGGAGGGGGGGTTATATCTTGGTCATGCTGACTGAGTTTTATAAGCTGTGGCTAACCCCACTCCCCACAGCTGACTGAATATTAAATAAACAGAGCCAAGTGGCTGAATTCAGCGGAGGGAGTGCTCAGGCTGGAGAAGCACTATTTCACCAGCGCCTCCCCCATGGGGCCCTCACATCAGCCTGTCTTATTCTTGGCAGCTGCAGTGGAGAGAGGGAGGACTGTGGGGGTGTGTTCAGGGGTAGTGTACAAGGAGAGGGGAGGCATCTAAAAGAGGGGAAGGGAAAAGCTGGAGGGAGTGAGGAAAAGAAGGATGTGGGCAAAAAAAAAAAAGAGGAAAAACTAGAGGCTCGTGTTTGTTGCAGCTGTGGGATAAAAAATCCAAACAGCAGCAGGAGAAAGCTGAGCTCTGCACCGTCGCCGGCTCAGTTTTTCTTGCGGTATTGAGGAGAGTCGGAGGAATCTGGACTCCATCAGCTTCCCGGAGTGTGAAAGTAAGGCAGTGTGTCAGCGTCAGTCAGTCAGACGTGAGCAAACCGCAGGAGTTAATGTTTAATCCCAACCTGATGCTTAAACCTGATGTTTTCTCAGGTAAAAACGCATATTCTGGGATGTGACAGACACCAACACGAAGAAACAGAACAAATAATAGACATTTTTATATTAATTAAATGAATCAGAAATACAGTCTAGATATTATTAATGTGGTAAATGACTATTGTAGCTGGAAACGGCTGATTTTTAATGGAATATCTACATAGAGGTACAGAGGAACATTTCCAGCAGCCATCACTCCTGTGTTCTAATGCTACATTGTGTTAGCTAATAGTGTAAGTAGAAACCACCTGCATCCAGTGTTATTAATTACATCTAATTTCCCTGCTCTGAGAAGTTCAAAAGCCTGATTTTTAAAAAAGGACTGTAGCTTTGTCACAGGAGATGCTTGGAGACGTTATAGCAGAAAAAATAGGTGTAAATTTGCAGTTTCTATTGTATACACCGCTTAAAACAGAGCCACTGTAAATGTAACTCTTTGTTTTCCTACTATGACAAATTAAAACACCAACTGTGGTTCAAATAAACATTAAAATTATGTCAACATGTCTGAGGTGCAGTTTTACTTTTACGTTTTTGACTTGAGCCACAAAAAAAAAATGGTATCAAGTGGCTTTTTTCTGCTCTCTGTAGCATCTCAAAGTATCAGAGAAACTATATTCTTGTGGTCCTATGCCTCTCTCAACCATTTAGGTTGTACTTTTCATCCACATCTGTTGTCGTGAAGACTAATTGAAGGTGTTAAGTGCGGTTATGTTTGAACAATAAGACTGTTTTGATAGACCACAAAGCTATAACAGTAGACAATGCTTCAAATATGCTGTAACTTGCTGCAAAGAGATTCTAAAATGTGGATGTTTAACCTACATCTTTAACTCAGCAGCACAGAAGATTCATCCAAGCTACAGTATTTCAAAATGAGCAGCAAAAATTACTGTCATCAAATCTGTATCTAACCAAATGTAAAATATGGTCACAATCTCTCCTTCTGCTTCTGAGTTTTAGTGCTGAATAACAGCCAAAGGAGTAATTTGGACATTTGACCTTTTGGAGATAAATGTCTTTATATTATCCTGCTTCATCTTTGACTGCAAGAATCAAATCAGTTCATTCTCTAGGTCCAAGTGGACATTTGTACCACATTCTAAGAAATTCCCACCACCTGTTCCTGATATGTTGTGTTTACAAGAACAGGATGGAGATTAGGTAACAGCGATTTTGACCTTTGACCACCAAAATCTAATCAGTTCACCCTTGAGTCACCCATTCATTTGTAGATTCCCATCTTGAAGTCTTCAGTTTGAAATTATGGCCATCATCTACTTGGGATTTTGAAACTGGATGTGGCAATCATCATTGTCTGTTTTACTCAAAACAGAACAATAATTTACAAATTTAACATCATGGTGTATTGATGGAGACCCGAAACTAGACATTGAGACTATAAACTGATCAGGAAAATGTTTATTGTGGTAACAAATTAAGTGTGAAATAGGACGTTTTATCATGGGCTTCTATACAATTTGACTTCTTTTTTGGCTACCAGAGGAGTCGCCCCCTGCTGGCTGTTGGGGAAAATACAGGTTTAAGTTTCTTCTGCAGTGGCTTCACTTTTCAGACCTTCTTACATATTCAATGCAAGTAAATATTTATGCAACATTGAAGGAAATTCCCTCAGTGTGTTTTTAATATATTGGGTTCATTACACAAATCAAGAAGGAGCCTCACTCCAAAACATACCCTGCTGTACCATCTATTTTGTGTTAAATGGGACTATAAATTACAAAATAAACATCATGTTGTATTCAAAAAGCCTTGAAATCAGTAAATGAGACCATAAACTCGTTAGGAAAATGTTCACTGAAGTAGAAAATCAAATGAGAAATAGAGCTGTTTTCTCATAGACTTCTATACAGTTTGACTTCTTTTTGAAAGCAGAACAGTCGCCCCCTTCTGGATATTAGAGAGAATGCAGGTTTAAGGTGGCTACTTCCATCTTTAATATCCAATCTATGTAAATAAGTCAGGTTCCAGTAAACCAGAATTATTCTTTCAGTCTTTTGGAGCTTGATTTGTTGTGAACTCATGAGTCTTTGTACGCAAAATGCAAACATTTGAAGTGGAAGTGCGAATAGGAATCATTTTGTTGCAATCAGTGCTCTTCAGTACGTACGGCAGTGATCGTCGCAATGCTTGCTGCTGATTGAACAGTCTTCGGTTCAGTATTATGTTATGGCTGAGTTGGCAACGGTATCCCACCTCTAAAAGCTACTGGTGGTTAAAAGTCTGTTCAGTTTGTTACATAATACCTCTGACCACGTCTGTCGCTTGTGTGGAGACATAAAGAAATCACAATAGACACTCAGCTGAGAACACACCAGACACTTACTCAGACATTACTCTTTTACTCTCGAGAGCTTTCTGTCTTGTTTTCCTTTTCATCTCAGTTGAAAGACAAACTTTGGCTCAATCCGATTACCCTCCACCACCACGACTACACACACATATATACTGGACTGGGTTCGTCCTTTGGGAAACCAAAGCCGACCATCCCAGACGGAGTTCCAGACAGTGAATAAAACGCATTTGATATCAAGCTCCTGTTTGATTTATAAGGCGCACCCACATGAACGCTATCGAGTCGCAGCGAGCATCTGGGCAGGTCATGGGAGCCATTTTTGTGGATGGAGTGAATCCACGGGGCTCCAGCCTCCCACACCCTGCTCTATAAACACAGCTGTCAGTCTCGTGTCTCCTGTCACTGCCAGCTCCTGGCTTTTATTCTCTCCTCTTCAGTCGCACAATTTGAGCCATAGGGGCTGAGAGCTGCCAGTCAGCATCCTCGCCTTGTTGTCGCTGGATGTGGGAGAGTTTTGCTGAACTGATTACGCTGCAAAGAAATATATATTTGGGATGCTTCCCTGTGTTTACAAAGCAGCCCTTGGCAGGAATGTACACCGCTGCAAAACACTGGCCATCTTTAATGAGTCACTCCGAAATAACAGCACATAGTCGGCTAATTGAAGCCAGCGTCTGTGTTTTTTGATGAATTGTTGTCCTCTTCGTGTCCCTCCCCGAGCGTCGTCCTCCCACACAGACCTCCCACACAACACTACATGGACTCACACATACATGTAGTCGGTGGGGCAGGTAGTGAAAGTGGAGAATTATCGTTTCATCTCGACCTCGGAGTGCGGCCCATAGGCGAGTGAAAAAGGGAACAGAAAGACTGAAAGATCGAATAAGTGTGGCGGGCGAAAAGGAAACAGTGAGTAGAAGAGGTAGAAGGGAGCTAAAAAAGCTCCCCTCTGCTGCAGCCCCTCGCAGGTCGGTGTTCCCCCCTTCGCTCTCCTTGTGTGGTCCGGTGCTCCGAGTCATTCCCAAACAATCGGCATTAATCCAGGGAGCGAGGGGCCTGGAGTACAGCGCTGCCAGACTGCCAGAGCACCCTCACCCCGGCCTGCACTGACGCATGCTGCACTACACCCTCCTCTGCACACACAAAGACACGCTAATAGACTCATGCAGCCTTTGATCAGCCTCGGTACAGTAGTGGTGCTGTACAATGTGGTACAGCAGACTTAGAACGATCGCCGTCACAAACATCTGTACATGCGCCAGATGCCAGAAATAAGGAGATTTATTAGCACCTCTGCAGGGTTGTTTTTAAAGGATAATTCCAGTTTATTCCAAGCTGGTGTGTTTCCCATAAATGTGGACTATTTTGGCTCCATGTGTCGTGCTAACTCTGCACTCCACACCTCAGGTTTCAGGAAGCATGGACTCTATCTAGCACTATATCAGGGCACGCAGCACAAGCAAACACAGTTTACACATGAATCATGTCGAATACTTGTGTCTGAGTCCGACTCAAGGTAAACACAAAGTGCCTGCAAGTTGCTGAATTGCAGAAATAAAATTATACGATACACACAGTGCAGTTTTTATTAACTACCTCTGCAGATGCATGACAGAAAGTCCAGGTGTCAAGTCAAAGCACTGTTTTTTATAAGCAGCACACTGAAAGTCCTTTTCAGTAAAAAAAAAAAAAGAAAAAAAAAAAGATTATGATTGATGTTAGGAAATTAACCTAAAAAGCATAAATAGTAGAATTAAGACCCTATAGTGTTATTTATAGTGGTATTTTACCTGAGAAAATACATATACAAGATAAAAAAGTAGGAAAAACTATATAAAATACTATGACAGAGACCCTACAGAACATTCTAACTAACACAATAATATAGCTTAGACCCTATGTTATTAATGAAATACTAAACTTGATCCAACTGAAATAAATATTAAGGCTGCATTAATTATATGGGACGTGAACCCTAAAGTGTATACCCTCATTTGTGGTTAATTACTCTGCAAGTTGATGTTTTTATTGTTCGTTTTTGAGCTGAGGCTTTTCTTCATGAGTTACTATTGAATTTTTTGATCATAGTGGGTCCAGGATTTTACAATCACATCCAACTGTTTATTGCAAACACAAATATTGTAGCCCTCACACAGCTTTCTTACTTCCTCTAATTGGAGAATAAAAGCAGAGCCAGCCATGGTCTTCTCTGCAGCTGATTTTGACGAGATGAAACAAAGTGTTGAAAAGTCATTTGTTGCAGGTACACAGCTGAAATGACTATTTTCCGTTGAATTGGCATCAACAAGTCCCAGTGCTTCGCAGAGAGTTTTCCTCATTAGTCGGCCATGAAGAGACAAGCGCATGAAATGATTCATGTAAAAAAAATCTTGTTTATTTGAGAAACTACAGGAGGCTTGTGCTGCTTGCCCTCATATGCACTGTTCTGTGTGAGCCTAAATGGTTTAGGATTGAGGTGGTGGGTGCAAAGTCAGCACAACTTAAATGACCACATTTATGGTAAATAAATATAGATCGAATATTAAAAAAACGGCACTCACTGGTTTGTGGATTGTCGTTGGAAGCCTCAAGTTTGGAATTTGGAGAGATTAACCACCTGCAAATCAAAGAAGAGACCCATTCTAAAACATACAGTACCAGTCAAAAGTTTGGACACCTTCTCATTCAGCAGTTTTTATATATTATTTTATACATTGTAGATTAATACTGAAGGCATCAAAACTATCAAAGAATACATGGAATTATGGTGCAAACAAAAAATGTTAACCTTCAATATTAATATACAATGTAGGAAATAATACAAATGAATAAAAGACATTGAATGAGAAGGTGTGTCCAAACTTTGGACTGGTAGTGTACTTTGCTTTGTCATCTATTTTTCTATAAATTGTATCATAATTTACAAAATAAACATCATGTGTTCAAAAAGTCTTGAAATCAGCAAATGAGACCATAAACTCATTAGTAAAATGTTCACTGATGTAGAAAATCAAATGAGAAATAGAATTATTTTCTCATAGACAGTTTGACTTCTGTTTGTAAGCAGACCAGTCGCCCCCTGCTGGCTGCTAGAGAGAATGCAGGTTTATAACACTTTTGCATTGGCTTCACTTTTCAGACCAGATGGCTACATCCATCTTTTATAGGCCATCTAAGTAAATAAGTCAGATTTAAGTAAACCAGAGTTATTCTTTCAGTCTTTTGGAGCTTGAGTTGTTGGGAGTCTTCACAAGCAGAACGCAAACATTTGAAGTGCAAATAGGAATAATTTCATTCAGTTCAGTTTAAAAATCCATAGTATATACAACAATGGTCACTGCAGTGCTTCCTGCTGATTTAACAGTCTTTGATTCAGTATTATGGTATTGCTGAGCTTCAGAGCTTCTGATTTAGTCAGCGGCAAAAGTGATTCCATATTATACAGCATTTTATTGGTTTAAAGCTCCTGGTTGACCTTGTTGCTGTATTTGCAATAATTATATGCACACATATTTCCTTTGCAATAAGTGGATTATTACTGACATTTCACGTAGAGATGTTCAGCATATTAAATATCACACGCTGAATTTATTTTACTTTTATGTACTTCAGAGTCCTGCGTCATCCACTCCACTCAACACCTCTTCTCTTCAAAGGTGGGCTTAACCGGTTTCCTTTCATGGATCATCTTTTTCTATTCCCACAGGTCCATTTTGCATCAAGTCGAGGCTTTTAGGGTTGGCTGCTCCCTCTCGTCCATGAAGGACTCACATTGACCACAACTAGCACCACTCTCATCCCTCCTCCTCCCTCACATGAAGGACCGAGAATCTGGGATTATCCAGCACCGTGCTGTAGCCTGGAATGTATATTCCTGGCAGCGCTGAGGGTAAATTGCTGTAATCAGCCATTACTCTAATTCAGTCATTTACCTGACTTTACACATTCATCACTCTCATATAATTCTCGGCACACGGATGATGAATTGGAGTGTGTGAGGCCCCGGCAGCCACTACAACTACCCAGAAAACATGTCTCGCCGGGAGACCAAACCGGACTCCCCCTCCTCCTCCTTGGCCTCTTACAGCCTAATCACCAGCCCTGACCAGCCATTAGTCAGTCAGCTCAGACTGACCCTGACACCACGTCCGGTACCCAAAACCCCACCCCACCTCGCTCTTCATCTCAGAAGGTGGGGAGGTTGGCTGGACGGGGCTGTGGCGAGGAACCAGGTCACTAACTCCCTTACGGCCATTACTGTAATTATAGTTGGCATTGTTAATTGTTTTTTTGCTGGGCCCAAATGAGGTGGAGGCGGGGGGGGAGGAGGCGGGGGGCCGGTGAGCTGCAATTAGGGAGGCCGAAGGAGGCGGTGGGAGGCGAGGGAGAGACGGCGGGGGGGAGGCAGAATGGGAGGAGGAAGCAGGCGATGGAGTACGGGATTGAATTGTCAGTCCAGGTTATGATTAGGAGGCACAGATGCGGCCATGTGAGAAATGAATTTCATGCCTGTTGATTCTGCGATTTCTCCTGGAATGCGGGGGTTTGCTGCTGAGAGGGAGAACGAGCTCCTCAGACAGAAGACGACCGATGCTCTTCATGTTCTGACACGTGGAGAGAGACGAAATAAAAACTGAGGAGGCAAAAAAGTAACTCATGATGTGGAAGTTGTACTTTAATTTCCGCTTTAAATGTCTGAATTGCACAATTTTTACTTATTATTCTAACTTATTTTATTAGGTTACATTCAACTTTATTGTCATTGCACTGAGTAGTCGGACAACAAAATGCAGTTTAGCATCTAACCACAAGTACACAAGCAGCACTACAGGCATTATTTACAGTATGGTATATGCAGTATGCTAGTTGTGCTTTAATCTCCTCTTTCAGTGTTAGAAATGCACAATTATTGCTTATTATTATTATAACAAATTATTTTCATTTGAATAGATTAGATTCAACTTTAATGTCATTGCACAGGCAATGCAGTTTGGCATCGAACCCGAAGTGCACAAGTAGCAGTAATGTGCATTATTTACATTATGGTATGTACAGTTTGCTACAGCATAAATAGAATGAACTTTGTGCTCTGACACTTGGAGACAAACTAAAACCTGAGGTTAAAAAAAAAGCAAAATATGTGAATAAAGTTGTGCTTCAATCTCCTATTTAACCATAGGAAATGCACAAATTTGACCTAGAATTATTATAATGTATTATTTTATTTTATTAGAGAAGATTACATGTCATTACACAGAGTACTAAAACAATGAAATGCAGTTTAAGTCTAACCAGAAGTGCACAAGCAGCAGTACAGGCATTATTTACAGTATGGTATACACAGTATGTTACAGTATAAACAGACTTAACAGTATGGACACAATAATACATGAATACATTGATGTGGATACAATATAAAAATCTAAATCTACAGCAGTATAAACAGTATAAATACTATGGATAGTATGAACTCTATGATGAGTGTAAACAGTATCCATGCTATGATTACAGCTATGGTGATTATATCCATATTTATAGCCTATATTATTTATTTGAAATACCTATTAATTCTCATTGTCGTTATTGGTTATGGTGCTCATTTAAATCCTGCAAACTGCACTCGTGCATTTTGCGGTCGAAGCTGTGATCTCGTGAAGTTTACTAAACTTGACGCCTCAGACAAAAAGCACAAGAGGCGAAGTTACACCGCGAGCTTTCCCAATTACAATTAATCAGGAAACGTCAGATAAATGCTCCCAGGGATGTGTCAGTTTGGATTAAAGCGCTGAGGAAAAAAGGCATTTTGTATCCCGCGCTGTAGAAACAACAGAGCTTCTATGCGCACGTCTCTCTGTTTTGACTTCTTTATGTGCACACATGTTTTCCACTCCTGTTTGGACTGTCAGCGTGTTGGAGTGCGACACGAAGGGCAGAGCGGGGTGGGTGTATGTATGTATGGTGACCGCCTGCAGGCACAGTTTACTCAGGCAGCAGCGGTTGTGGATTCCAGCTCGTAGCCAACCTGCCATCTCACCAGCGACTTCCCAACCCCTGTAACTCCCCGCCCTGCTGCCTCTGCCAGGCCCAGGCTGGACGCACTGTACGCTGCAGGATTTCTTGGACCTGACAAGCTGCAGAGACGCTCGCCAAAGCAGCAGAACTCCTCCTCATTAGAATACAAGCACTGCGGTTGAGGTTTATTTGCCCTAGAAGTGAGCGAGTTATTGTTTTCCAGCCTGAGAGGAGCACAAAGCATCAAAAAAAAGAAAGACGCAGTTCACTACAGTTCAGCGAAAGCAATTAAGACATTTACAGTTATTCCTAATTACACTGGATTTCCCGCAACAGCGCAGTGGTGTTGGAATAAATGACGCTTGTAATTATTTGTCCTGACCATAGGAACCAGAGCATAGAGGCTGGGAGGAAGAGTGAAGGCTGAGAGCACTTTGGTGGAACTTACTGACACGATTTTCCTTGTCTCTGCCTGTTTTTCTGCTGCTCCTCTCCAGTCACGGATAAACAGCTGAGGCAGCAGCGTGGTCCCCAAAACAATTAATTAGAAGCTATCATGATTTGGAATAAAAATTGACATAAAAGCATAAAACAGTTTGTCAGATTTGCTCTTCAACCCCAGTTGTAAAGGTGGGACATTCAGTTTTAATTCACACAATCAAAGCTGCCTTTTTAAATGTTAATACAGTGAAAGTAAGTGGGTTTTCATCTGAATTTGCTGCAGCAAGGAGTTGTAAACACTTGAGACAGGGCAAGGAGGATTTTGGCTAGTCAAGCATTTCACTGTTTTATGTCATCTGCTGGTTACCCCTGGTGCAGTCAGTCGGTGGGTGGTGATTCTGGGCAGTTAGTTCCTGAGCAGTGAGGTAGTGCAACTTGCTGTAATAGGGTGTCACAGTGAGACATAGTGTTGTGTCTGTCCGCTGGGGACATCGCATCATGGAAAACCGAGCACAGAGCCCGGCCTGTGCCGAGCTGGACGTTGCATAAAAGTTTTTCAGCAGCCCTCGTCGTCGGAAATGAGTCAAGAAACTCCCAAAAGCATTTGGCGGCGCCCTCGGTCCTGTCTGCACCTCGCAGCGTGGGAGAACGCACAGGTGCAGATCCCCGTTCATGTGTTGGAGCACACAGGGGCCTGTTTGTGCCTCTCCTGCTGGCTTTGTTAATGAAGGAGTCTAATTGGATTTTTTTGGGTAGGTGCTGGAGCGTTCAGCAGAGGGCTGGGCCGGTCTGAACCCCCTGAAGAGAGGGGAGAAACCTGCAGGCTGGATTACCACTGGGCCCTTTTCTCTCCTGCTCTGTCTTCCCAAGGTAGAGGATTATTGTCCGAATGAGCGGAGAAGCTGGTGAGAGGGAGCGTTTCAGGAGTTCAGCTTGTTAAGATAAAGATCAGGTCATGCGAGGCAACACAGATTCTGCATTGAATGTTGAGGGGATAATCTAGTGTAGGTCAGCCTGTGCTATTCAAACTCCATCCGCAGCATCCATGAACTTGTGCAAAGTTACTCTCAAACATGTGAAAGTGTGACTACATTTGCTGAGCTGTGTTCTGCCATGCCCTCTTCCTGTTCAATGAACTGACTGAATGAAAACAAGCGGAGCCTGAGCCTGTCAGATATGCCGTGACAATAGTAAAGAGAAGAGGGGAGGTTCAGCAGATTGTTTTTCACCAACAAAAGCGGTAAAACACAGGGAGCCGTGGAGCGAGGGTGAATACAGGTTCGCCATCCCTCTCGCTCCTTCCCACCCTCCCTTGTTCCCTCTCCCTCGACTGGGCTATTGTTCGCCGTCTCCGACCTCCCCGTCTTCCGGCTGGGGCTGGAGTAGTTCCCGATGGCCGCAAACAGGATTAGGAGCACCCACGGCTCCGGTCATTCTCTGTGGATTTGGGAATGTTACTGCAGCTTGACTGGGCTATGGTACTTTAATTACCCTGCCACCAGGGGGCCTCAGAGCAGCCCTGCGGGTAACAAGCAGGGAGCGGGGGGAAAACTTCTGTCTTTACATGGGAATAATCCCTGAGCCCCTCTCATCAGGTCAACCTGGACTAAGCACTGACAACCATTTTTAACCTTGACTGCGAGGCGTTAGTGTGAAGTTCACTTCAGTTTGTTAATACTAGAAATATGTTAGTTTATACCTCAAAAAGTTTTAAAAAGTAGTTTAAAGGTGCTCTTATTGCCATGTTGCAACTTATATTTCACAATGATCGTGCTCCACCAAGCTGCAAACAGAAGAGTCAGAAAAAGGGTTTTATTAGACCCCAAAAATGAGGAAAAAAATATTCCAAAAGCAAGCACTGGATCCACAAAACAGGTCAAATGAACAGAACTCAAAATGACCCAACAAACCAAGCAAAACTCAAAACTGACCTGAGAAACAGACAACAAAAGAGAACATATATATAAGGCTGATCAGACATTATTAACACAATGGGGGAAACATAAAACAACAACATGTAAATTAACCACCAATAAAACTAAACTGCACAGTTAACATGCCTAGTTAAACTAAGAAACTTGAAGAAATCCAAAAAGTATCTCAATACTCAACACGATTTAAACAAGTCACATAATATTTAAATCAAACAATTCCCTTCCCCCTCTTCATGTTGTAGACACTTGGTATAGCCCAATTAGCAGCTCTGGTATATAAACCTGTTGCTTCCTTGAAAGGAGGTTTTGCCAGATGCTTCCCAGAGGACCTCAGCAGCAGAAGTAAGACAAAAAAGATCAGGTACGACTTCAGAAACATGAGGCAGAATTTACAAGTTGACTAAATGTGCTGCAAATGGAACAAATGTACTTCAGTCAATGCTAAATATACTGTGAGCATGTTGTTTGAAATGAAGAATTATGTGCTGTCATTTGTGTTTGTATGTGCAACATAGCTGTCAAAAGTGTTTCAATTTAAAAAGTGGTGTCTGGGGTTACCAATGTCTGTGACTGCAAAGTGCAAGTAATCATTATTTTAAGAATACTGCAGACTAAAAGTCAACTGATTTTGGCCAAGGCAATAAATATGCAGCATTTTTCAGATTTTTGACCACTTTACTTTTCTCCTCTGATGTGCTCTATTTTATTTTTCTTGTAAAATTTTCCATGCCACAAAATCTTTACTTCAAGATAAAAATCTGATGTTTCTACCTTCTGTCTCTGCATAAAAGTGAAGTAAATACAAGTCAAGCATTAGCTGATGCTAAAGTTAAAGTTTGGTGACTCAAGAATGGTGTGTGACATCTTGTCACATGATGGTAAATAAAACACATTTTCTTCACATATGTACCTTTAATGCAAAATCACATGGGTCATTAGCTCAAGTTAGCACAACAGTTTTTCTTCAACATGACTAAAGTGGTTAAAGGCCAAACTAGTGGCTCCTACAGGCTGAGCAGCTTTACACGTGTGTCAGATGTGGTAAAATGTGGGCATGCAACATAGCAATTTTACCACATGTTGATTGATTGTTGTCTGAGCGACAAGATCAAGGCTACGTTCATTGCTAGAAAGGAGCATTACTTTGTTTAGTTGGACAGCATTTCATTTTCTCATGTCCCTGTAACGTCCATAACAGACCTGCTGCACCTGCTAATGATTGACAACAGTGAATAAGATCACATCTGATTTCTTGCGTCTCTCTCTTTATGCGTTATTCTTTGTGATACTAAGAGAAATATAGCTTTACGCCTCGTGTTCGAGGGCAAAATGAAAAAAATATGGTACAGACTTGCCAACATCTGGACCTGGCTTAATGTCGCTGTTTGCTGTGTGTGCGGGTGCATTTGTGAGTCCCTGAGTGTGTGATGGCAGATACAATGAGTGTGTATGTGCCTGAGAGGGAGCAGGGTCTGCTGAGAAGGAGGCAGAGTTTGGGCACAGACAAAGGTAGGCCTGTGTGCCCCTTCCACTGACGACCTGTGGAAAATTCCCTGTCAGCGCTGTGCCAAGACGCCTGGCCCTGCGAGGCGGGACTCCAGAGGAATGTGAGAGGCAGACATGGCCAGGAGAGCCAGCCTTTAACCAGGGCCAGAGAGGGGAGAGGAGGGTATGTCCTCAATCTGTGGTCAATTTAAACTCATTGATTTCCCTTTGTGATGAAGAAAGCAGTTTTCTTTTTATGACATCCATCTGCCTCTGATAAGGAAAAGAAAAGAAGAACAGAAATAAAGCAATAAAACCAGAACTTTTTCCAACAGGTTGCTGGTGATTTCCATCTTAGCCATTAAAAAAATGTAAAAAAATCCAACATGGCAGATCATTTTTTAAACTCACAGGCCAACTAAGGTGCTGCTGCACCAGTTTCTGGAAAACATATTGCAGGTCTGCATATATACAGTGCTTCCAGTATAGTATGGAAATGTTTATGCTGGATTAGAGGTTTGATTCTGTTGGCTAATGGTTGTGCAAAGATCACCAAATTGCAATTCTATGAAATAAATAAAATAATAGAACAAATACACAATGCAAAACACATTTTTTTTTTTTTTAACAGTTTTAGGCTAAGTACATTGCTGTCTTAGGGCTGAGTTTTGTGGCCAGAATTAACTCTAGGTAAAAGATAACATGTTGAATCATTTCTTTCTTACTTATTCGCCACATTCCCGTATCATATTTGAAAAAGCTAATGGAAATGACAAAATTTGAAAAAAAAGTTGCCCACTTTCGCATAAAAAGTTTTTATGCTTTACCCTTTGAATAGTCGTTGACTTTCACAACAAACAAGTTAATGCCCTTGGGAGATGGGAACATGTTATTCAAATAACTTCTTGACGTAGGGAACATTTAACTCCCATAACTGATCAGCTGTTTCTGCTTCTTTCATTGTCTTCGCCTGCAGACAGCATGAATCATGGCCCCTACCAGCTGACACTAATAGATCAGTTAAGACTTGCCACATTGAAAACAAATCTTGAAGACCTCTAACCAGTATATATACAATTGGGACGCACTTTGACACATGTTGAGTTTTGAACGTCTTGCTCATATTAGCTATCACAGTGTGCAGTGTGAAACCACTTCTTTGTGTGTTCTCTCAGCAGCTCTAGCAAGACACTGTGGCCTTGAGAATATACATAATATGGTATTTCTGGAATACTGCATTTGACAGCTTATGTATTGGGATATACTAAATCTTTGTATTCACTCTCTTTGGAAGTTATCCCCCTTTATTTCCTTTCAGCATTGAATCAGAGTCAATTAAATGAGTTTTTTTCTGACAAGAATTTACCAAAAAAAGACTCATGTCAAAGTAAAACCAGATTTCTACCAAGTAATGTCAATTAATTAAAAATATAAAACCTTAAGTATGTAACTGCATCAGTATTCACCCCCTTTAAAGTGACTCACCTAATCTGACACAGATGCAGCCAGTTGGTGCTAGAAGTCCCACAATTAGTGAACCAGAGATTGTCTGAGTGCAGTGAATGTGTCTCAAGTAATTGTAGTAAAAATACACCTGTACGTGGAAGGTTCTGGTGAATCATTGCTCCTTGTTATGACTCCACCATGAATACAAGAGAACATATCCAGCAACTCTGTGAAAAGGTTATTATAAAGGATAAGTTTAGGGAATAAATCAAGGAAAATTCCAAGTTACTGAATATCCCTTGGAGTCCAGTTAAATCCATTATTAAGAAATGGAAGGAAAATGGCACATGTGTAAATCCTCCTAGAGTAGGCCGTCCTCAAAAAAAAAAAAACAGTGAACAAGCAAGAAAGAGACTAATGAGGGAGGCCACCAAGACACCTATTACTCCTCTGAAGAAGTTAAAAGCTTCAGTGGCTGAGATCGGAGAGATTGTTTATCCAGAAGCTGTTTCCTGTCTTTTCCAATCCAAATTTATGGGAGCATGGCAAATAGAAAGACATTGTTGATAAAACATAAGTAATCTTGACTAGAACTCACCAGAAGGCATGTAGGATACTCAGAAGTCAACTAGAAGAAGGTTCTTTGGTCTGATGAGCCCAAAATTGAGCATTTTGACCATCAGACTAGACGCTATGTTTGGCTGACACCAAAAAACACAAACACACCATTCTTACTGTGAAGCATGGTGGTGGCAGCATCATTATGTGGGGATGCTTTTGAGCAGCAGGTCCTGGAAGTCTTGTAAACGTAGAAGTTAAAACGAATCCTATAGAACAACTTGATGCATTCAAGATTTGTTTTCCAGGAAGACAATCACACAAAGCAAACAGCCAAACCTTCACAGAAGTGGTCTTAAGACAAGAATGTGAATATTCTGGAGTCAGAGTCCAAACCTCAACCCAACTGAGAATTTGTGTTGGGACTTAAAAAGGGCTTTTCACTCATGATCCTTGGTCCAACCTGACCAAGCTTGAGCAGTTTTGCAAAGAGGAATGGGATAAAATTGCAGTATCCAGATGAGTAAGACTGATTGAGGCCCGGTGAGGTAGACTCATTGCTGTAACTGCAGCCAAAGGTGATTCTACTAAAAACTGATTTGAAGGGGGCGAATAATTATGGAATCACTTGTTTTACACTTCATTTTTTGAATCATAAAATATAAAATGTCTTTTTTGTAAGTTCTTGTCAAAAAAAATCCAGATTATATTGACCATGAATCAATGTTGAACCGCAATACAATATGAAAACACACTTCGGGGGTTAATACTTTTATAGGCACTGCAGTATGAGTATTGGAACACACCTCTAGTTTTGTTTCTACTCTCTTTATTACAGCCATGCATAGTGTAGCTTAAACTATACCGTCACCTTCTGCCGACATTACACAGCCTGGGTTATTCGCTCCAAAGCGGTTAATGGAAAGAAGCCTAATATTTTTCCTAATTTTCTGCAATATTTCAAAACTTCGCTTCAAATTCACTTGACAATTATATGGAAACGGGGCTGTAGTAAATCGTTCCAGTTATAGTATACATGTCAGTTTTAAAGGGTGAAAATGAAGTAATAAAACAAGGCAGAGGCCAGTGTAAATATTCTGCATCTGACCATGAGGGGTGGAAGAAGGCTGTGTCTTGTTTTCGGTGGCAGATGGAATCACTGAGTTGTCTCTGGTTCGTTGCATTCAGTGTGGTAGCGTCTGCTGTTCTGTGGTTTCTGGTAAACTCTTCCACCAAAGCTCATCTTTGTCTGCTTATTCAAACAACTCAAACCCTCTAAACATTTCCCTTTCTCCTTCACTGCCACCTCATTTTAGTCAGCTGTCCTCAGGCAATTCACCTGGTCGCCCGGCCTCAAGGTGTCAATCCGGACCAGGTGTCCCTTTCTACCCATCATCACTCTGGTGAGGCATGTCTGACCTACAGGAAGTTTTCAAACTATCCAACACCACCTGCACTGGAGGCCTGCAACTCCTCCAACCTTCAAAATATCCGCCGCTGATGGCTGGAAGATACGCTACAGTGACTGCCAACTTCCAGGAACGGAACTGCTTTAATGTGCAACTTTGCTAATGAGCATGAGTTATGTCTGTGGATGGACATTAATAAGGAATTGTGAACAATTATTAGGGCAGCGGGGTGGCGCGCTGATTAGAGAGGCTGTCTCTCAGGCAGAAAGACCTGAATTCAATCATGTTTGACAGCGAGGTCCCTTGGGGTGCCTTTGTGTAGCTGACTTGGCGCTACAGTGGCCCCAAAATGACATGAAATGACCAAATTCTTCCTCTAGAATGGCACTGTAAAGTCTGAATGTTGCTTATATGTCAGTTTTTGGTTGTCCAATAGCTTCTTTAGTATAGGACAGCGATCAGGTGCTATATACTGTTCTCATTGTGTTGTCAGAGGTGCAGAGAGGAAATTGTCCCATCTGCCAAGCCTCTGTGGATCCTGTCAGAGGCTCCGATGGGGCTACCGAGCCTCCTTCAATCAGGCCCAGGAGCTGCCAGGACCCTTGCATCTGGTCCTGCTTAGGACAGCCCCCAGCCTCTCCCAAATAATGCAACAGCCATTTGCTTTTTCTCCGCTTTTCTACCACGGCGAAGCTCCAGAAGGGCGCTAAGACAAACTGCTGGGTGTAGCTCCTCTGCCGTGCTACCAAAGCATGCGTGAAAACAGTCGGGGTTTGTAGGAAACACATGCTCAAATACATAAATAAACACACATATGGAGACCCACATACACAATGGAGAGAGAAAAAGGTCAGCTCTGCCTTTACCCCCACCCTTGTAGACATTCCTGCAGCACCTGCACTCACTTAATATTTTGGCAGGAGTGGAAAAAAAAGCTCCTCTGCTCAGTGCCTGTCATGTTTGTTCACTGAAGGAAACAAGTTTGGTTTTAATTAGAGTCCCTGCCAAGAGCTGAGGTAATTGCCACTCTGTATGTCTTGCTTTTCTTTTTAAAATTTATTTTCTTTTTTTTTTGTTGTTGATTCATATACTTCATAAACTGAGCTGAGTGGAGCTGAAGAGAGGAGAAAAAAAAAGTAGGATTTATCTGAGCATGCGTTAAATGCGGTCAGCGGGTGCATCCAGGCTTGAAATTGGAAATACAGGAAAAACAGAAGGTTAGAAACCACAGACCTGGATTGTCATTAGTTATACAGGAAGACACATTAAAAAATGTGGATAATTCTGTGCTCATCGCATCTCCCTCTATCAGGCTGTCCAACGCTGAACAAGGTTATGCCCTCGAGGGGCTCCAGGTTATTTAACCCACAGCCATCCATCCACCCCCCTCCTCCCCACCTGTAACCCAGCTGTGGCCTTGTGCTGCTCATGAAAATTCCCACCAAATTATTCTGACAAAACAGCAACATCTGCTGCAGGGAGACCCTCTCCCTCTGTTCATTACACACATATGCAAACACAGTCATTTACATACAGAGGGTCAGCTCTGTGTGGAGTTAATGGTGCATACACATGCTTATATATTTGTGATGGCCAAGAGAGCTAAACACACTGCAGCTTAATGGAACACAAATGAAGAAAAGACATCTTCATCACTTTGACAGCAAATACTGTAAACAACATAATGGAACCTGCTGCTGAAGAGTAAACACAGACATGAGAGACAACGCAAAAACAGCTTTTTCTGCACATTAATGGAGTAAAAGTCTAATTCCAACTGAATATCTTGAGTAATTTACAATAATAATGAATCAGTCGGAGCATTTAAACTAAAATAAACTAATGTTGTGAGCTCGTTTTGCAACTCCACTGAGGAATGTTTGACTTCATCAAATCATATTCATGTGTTTTTGCACCACGGAAACTTTGCGTTGTTGCAAGATGCACACAGCTGTTTATGTATTCGCTCTGCATGCCAAGACTTTATTATATGATGCACAAAAGTGTGAGTAGCAACTTCACAAGCAACCTAATCAATCATCATGAACTGTTAGTATTTCCTGAATAACTCCAAATCTGTGACTTTATAATTGGGTTGTTTCAGAACATATCTGGAAACACTAGATTAACAAATCATCAGGGGATGATTAGTTAAATAATTAGTTTTTTGTGCATCATAAAGGAAAGAGGGGCTACTTAAGTACCACTTAAGGATTTGTTTGCTATGATGCATGTTGTTGGCCAGACTTTACATAAATGTTGGGCTTATTTCAACAAATATCAGAAGTTAAAACCTTGGAGGTAAAGGGCAAAAGGGAAATACAGCCATAAGAGCAGTATTAGAGTTTAAGTACAAAAGTTGTGAAGAAAAATTAAGCCCATTGCACCAAGACTGCTGTAAGGTTAGTTGGGATGCAGATCAATCGCAATTAGATGGTTGAGTCTGGTCTTGTTCCTCTGAATTGCTGATTCATAGTTAGTTCAAAAAAATTCATGAAGAAAGTGGTCAGTATGTCGGTTTCTGCTGTGTATAGTGTCATAATTCCTCATTCAAGCAGTTATTCAGTTGATGTTCATGCATGATTCGTTAATTGTCCGATCATTCCTGATTTGCTCTTCAGTCCTTAGTGGAGTCACAATGTTGTGCACTATTCTGTGAAGTGTTGTCGCTGTGTATGTTGGTCTGGAAGATATACAGTATATTTTCTTAAACTTCCTTCTGTTTTGGCTTTTTTCTTCTACTTTTGGAAGATAGAGCAACCAGAGGTCTCTCTCCTGCCATATTTTTACAAGCAGTAAAGCAGCAGTAGCCAAAAATCTGGAAGAAGAAGAAGAAGGAAAAAAAAGCAGAATTTGAAAATATAAAGCGTTATTCCTGCAGTTCTCCTCTCTGGTCTGAGTTCCTTTCACCGGATAAGCAAATGCTTCAAATGCACAAAGATAATCAAACATTAAAGGCCAATTCATGCTTTCATGTAACGTTCGCAGGTCTTCCACCCAACGGATGCACACGAAAGTTGTATTTGGAGAAGTTGCTGTTGGGCTTTTGAGTTGGCTTAACTTGTGCATGTCCAAAAAAACAAGTTCTAAATTCTCCAGATATCCCATGCTATGCAGACACTATGCTTACCAGACCCAGGAAATATCATAAGTAAACTGCAAGTCACAGTCAGATTTTTCAAACATCCAAGGCAATAATCTGTAGCAAACTGATGCATATCTGATGCAGTATGAAGACTCCACCTTCAATGTCCTTTTTGAACACCAGATGCGGGAAGCATGGCCCTAATTCATAACTTCACCCAGGATTCCAATCCCATCCTCCTGAATGAAAGTCCTCATCCAAACCATTGTACTGCCACATCCTCTTCTCTTTGTGGACTTTAGACTACCTCAAGTGATCAGTGAAAAGCCTTGTGATGGTAAGAACTGAAAACAAAGCCAAGAAGCAATGCTGTCTCCAGAAAATTATGTTTCTATCTAACTAAATAAGTTATAGATGTTATTTGTGACCTTTGACATCAGAGGCAAGCCAGTTTGAAAGAACCAGAGAGACTAGAGGCTATCAAAGAGACTATCAATCTGAGACAGAAGTTTTGTTTTGCTTCAGTTTTAAATCGCTTTCTGGTTAAGTTTAGAGGACAAACCAATGTAATTAAGTTTAGGAAAACATCGTGCTTTGTTCAGCACTTTTACATGTTAGCTTGGTTAAGTTTTGGCAACAAAATTACTTGGTAAGGGTTTGAAAAAGCATCATGGTGAGGGTTAAAACAATAAGACTGTCACCACTTTTTCTGGGTTACCAAGTTCATAAGTCCTGCCTAATCTAATATACAATTAGTTGGCTGAAAAAGAGAGACAATGAAGCAATAAAATACATGGGAAAGACACATTGATTAGAAACTTATTTGTGATTCATTCCAAGCAATCCGACATTCCCTCGCACGTAACCTAGAATGTAGTTTAGTTGTATAGAAACGTAAATTTGTGGAGACTCTGCTGCAAAAGTCCAGTTTTCTCTCAGACCACTTGAATTACAACAGGCTGAAAGGTTATGATGGAATTTTTGCTCAATGATGCCAGAAAACGCCTGCCTGTTGGAACTTAAACACAAAGATGGACAGATGTGAAAGACATCCCAACACATGACAGACTCATCTGTCATCACACCATGAGCCATCGGTCACCATGTAGAGATTGAGAAGGTGTACTCGAGGCAGGAAGACACTTTGGATTTGTCTGCCTGTCAATATGTAGATGAATTTTAGGGATGTATTTTCTGCGGGGTTATCCTCGACGGGGCCTCAGATGACTTGAGCACATGCTGAGCCTTTCAGAAGGGCTTTTATTTTGATTTGCACCAGCAGGGGATGGAATGAAGCCTGCTTGGTCTCTCTCCATCCAGGCCCCTGTGGACCCATTAGAGCTGCGCTCCAGTCCAGAGATGAGACGCCACGGCGCTGATTTACTATTCAGAGGTTATTCATCGCCTGTGGATAAAAAGACAATTGAATTATGCTGTTGGAAGAGCAAAGACTGGGACCGAACAGTTCAGGATGGACGATCTGCATGAACTGAGATGGAGAGACAAGAGAGCAGACAGACAGAGATGTCTGATCCTTCTGATTGCTCCAGGCGACTTCCTGTTTCTCTGATCAGCTTTTTGAGTTGATGAAAAACAGAGATGGGAGTGCTGCTCGCTGTCAAGGCTGCTGATATTTACTGAGATGTCAACACAAAGCTCAAGGTCACTGGTAAGATCTGAGCTTCGTCAATGTAATTGTGGTCAGCTGTGTGTCTCAAGTTCAATTCTTACACAAAACCTTTGTTTGAAACCTTCAAGATACATGATGAAACAATCAGAAAATTATCAGTGATGAAAATAATGGATGAGCACCTTTCAGTCTTAATGGAACAGAATTTTTTGCTTTTTGAACACCTTCCTGCAGATGGTAAATATGCCATTCACAAAAGAACACACTGAAAGGAGAGCTTTAGATTGCCACCTCTGTTTGCTTGTGTAATGCTAACTGTAATAATGTTAATACATAAGGCAAGAAGATGCAAAGTTTATGGCATAAAGAGGGAACAATCTAGAGATTAAAACTATAGGCAGATAGTTTTTTTAACTATTCAATATATCTGTCATTACAGGGCACATTGAATTGAAGCTACTCGGCAACAATCCGGACCTTATACTGTAAGTATATTTCACTCTGGGGTATCTATTCTAGTATTTTGGGTACAGGATCATCATTACAGCTTGAAAGTTTGGATTGTTGGGTTTACTCTGCACAACAAAAAAATATATAGGTAAGACACATAGTTCTTTTATAATTCTGAGTACCTATTATATCAGGTAAATGTGTAAGACTTTGGCAAAGACATCAGAAGACTGTTCTAGCTGATCTTCATGTCATCAACAAACTCTATGGATTACACTCATTTATAACCTTTTGTAATAGTCACGATCATGCAACTCCACTTGTAATCAATGGACAAGATTCTCCCAACATGCAACATTAGCCTGTATGTCACTCATTCACTTGTTTATTTCAACACATATTGAGAATTTAGAAATTATTTCAGTGCTCCCTTTTGTAAACTTTAACTTAGCTTTGAATCTGTGTGCTGCTTCCTTCTCCTTCTCAGGGATTCCCACATTGTTCTCTTGAGGCCTAATTATAATTTAAGTACTATAAAATGTTAACTGTTCCAGCCTTTTCTCTTAACTTCATGTCTTACTTGCTTACCCATGAGCTGGCCATGGCTCAGGTGTTAGAGCAGACTGTCCACCAGTCGTAAGGTTTGTGGGTCGACCTCCAGTCCTTCACTGGATAGAAACTGGGGCAGTGTATATTCATCATGATCCAGTGAATTGATGTTGATTTGTTTTGGATATTTTAAAAATTTCCTTGCTGACTATGGGAGTTGCGAGAGCTTTTTCAACTGTTATACAGTTCAGCATTAATCTTGAACTTGCATGACGGTTCAGACAGCTTGGGCCACTGACTGTCTACCAGGGTTCACTGTGTAGCATGTTTTATGGAGAAATTAATCACATTTGCTGCACCAGAGCCACAACACTAGTTTATATTGGTACACACTCTGATAGCATGCACAAAAAACTGTAAATATGGATTAGTTTCACTATGTTGTGCGTTGTGGTCTAAAGCTTTAGCGAAATCTTACATTTTTTCTGTATATGAGCTACTGCAGCTATGAGAAAGGATCCTGTAATGTTCCCTGTGCAAACACTGTGCACATGATATCTTTATTTAATGGAGATCATGTCATATTTGTGAGATGTCCAACATATATATGCAGTTTTTGTTGCTGTAATGAAGCAAGAATGCTGTGAGATCTGAAAGCTGAAAACATGGATCACACGCCCAGCAGTAAAATTATTTCTTGGATGTTTGTCATGTAGTCTGTGTTGACCTTCCATCACTGCAGCAAAACTAACATTTTTCTGCACATTTGTTACAGATCTGACACACAGTCATGTCTCAGGTGATATAAACCGTCATTACGAAGCTTTCCGCATCCACATTCTCCGTGTTTCCTATTAAATCACTTTTTTAATCACTGCTGCAGTAATGCCTCTGCCAGATGAACCGAGGTGTTGGCAGAACATCCCTCGTTTTTCGAAGGACGGGGATGTTTTACTCATTTCCCATCATTCATTTGGGCCTCGCTGATATTAAATTGAAAATACACACTGGCATGCCGGGACACACAGATTGCAAAAATTCTCAAAACGTCAACAAATGGGAAAAACATTCAACAACACGAGTCACTGTGAGCAGAGTTTGTTGGGTGGCCTTTTGGCTCAGGGGGTGGCCCGGCGTGGCATGTTATGAGTGTTGATTGTGTACAGTGTGAGTATCAATTGTAACACCCCCTCCTCTGTTGGCCAAGGGGAACGTAGCTCCACCGTGCGCCTCACCTCCCGGGACACAGAAGGTGAGCTGGACGGCGGCCCAGATAAACGTGGCGTCTGTTCCAGCTGGGGTTGTGTCAGGATCTCCCGGGCGGCGGGGACAGGCCCGTCTTTGTCCGACGGGAGCTGCGTGTGGTTCAGTATCTTTAGAGAGTCATAATCACATCGGCGATGAGGGTGTTAACAGGCCTCCGCAGCTGTCAGAAAAAGCAGTGCACCCTGGGAATGCATGACGAAGGAACCGCTGGCCCTCGATGTGCCGGTTCGCAGTACGTGTTAATCTCTTAGCACACACAGCATGCATATGTCCATTCATCTCCGCGAGGGCGAAATGTTTGGACGCCTCATTTCTTGTCCAAACACAGCAGCAGCACATCAGCAGCTTCGTAAGTCGAGTGTCTCGTGAAAAGCATCTGTTTGGGAACATTGTGTCAAAGGCATTCCAGGCATCGCTGTGATGTCTTTGCACAAACGCCGAACCACAGCAAATGACCGGATTCAAAAATAAACAACAAAGTGAAACGACAATGTAATTTCAGAACCACGAAAACATAACCCACAAAACATTGTCCTCCCTTAAATCAACCCGGAAACATTCACTCGTTGCTGGACGGCCTTTTGATGCGAGGAGGATGACCCAAAATAGCCTGCTGGTGGTTTGGATCTATAAGACATTACAGGGAACTCTTCTCATGACCCGTGCCCAAATACCTCCTGTCCAGGTCTGATTCATGTTCAGGGGTCAGCGCTGCAGAGTATATATCAGGTTCTCAGTTTGTTGCTCTTAGCAGCTGTTATTGCATTCAGAGGACTGAACTGCCCCCACTGAATCACAGACATAAGGAAGGGGGACTTCGACACAGAACAGGAGGCTGGATCGTTACAAATGACGCTACCGGCCCGGCCCAGGCGGGAACACTCTAACTCCAGCCCCATGCCAGGCGGTTTCCAGGCTGGCAGGCGAGCCAGAGCAGGCTAGGTGGTCCGGCCTTGTTTACCCCTTCAGCTGCACGCACAGGCTTGTTTAAACAAAGCGGGTGCCTTCCCTCGGCCGTGGACGTCATCGGGCCGGCGAGTGTTGATGTGGCCTTTTCCTGGAGCACCCTGGGCTGAATACTCTGGAGACGGAGCCAGCTGTGAGACCACTGCACCCCGCGTCCCACTTGTTTGACCAGATAACTGTTGGCCAAAAAGACGGTGGAACTGCATCAAACTCTTGGCTCTCTGGCTGCTCTGATTAACGTTTGGATGCTAAAGTTGAACCCTTCAGCCAGCGATTCAGCATTATTCCACTCCACAGCGCTGCAGCTCTTTCTGTGATCGCTTTAGAGCCACTGCGTCAGCTGTTGCCTGTTTCATACAGGTGGCCGTTACTGAAACAGTGCTAGAAAGTTCAGCTAATATGAGAAATATCTTATGAAAGGGATGGATCATAATGATTTTTAAAGAGTCGTCATATGTTGCGTGACTCAGTCTGAAAGCTGAAATCTATTTCTGACTTCCACTAGAGAAGCAGTGATTGTGTCAAACAGACAAATGATTAACTGAAATATTGTTAAAAAACCCCACAACGTAAATACAGATGTGCACTAATGCTTAAAAACATCAAAAATTCTAAATAACCCGTCTTTGTTAGATTAAAGCCTGCATTGTTTTAGAAATCGTGCCGACGTTCACACTCAAGGAAACTTTATAAAGGAAATAATTTAAGTTTAATGGCCAGATTATTGAAATAAAATGAAGCAAAGTCTTGATATATAAGGTCAATAAACACACATAGAATAAACAGACATTTAAAGATTCTTCAGATGTAACTTTTTATGTAATCAACTCAAAAAATAAATTCTGGATTACAATTAAGGATTCTGGCTTGAT
This sequence comes from Amphiprion ocellaris, assembly GCF_022539595.1. Classification (NCBI taxonomy): domain Eukaryota; kingdom Metazoa; phylum Chordata; class Actinopteri; family Pomacentridae; genus Amphiprion; species Amphiprion ocellaris. The sequence continues at coordinate 31,362,990 of NC_072772.1, read as the reverse complement.
GGATGGATAGATGGATGAATTGATTGATTGACTGATTGGGAAGATGTTGCTTTGTAGGCTTGTGTTATAGATGGTGACCACCAGAACCTCGCCACAGAGCTTCAAAACTGCTATTCAGGAAACTTGTGGGTTCATACCATCTTTATATACAGTCAGTGGTGTAACTACAAGATTTTAAGTGTCAGAATATTTGTCAAACTCTGAAGTTGTTGACTGCTGACAGCTCCCAATGATAATTCCTGATCTGACACACACGACAGGAGCTTCAGACCGATTTACATTCTAGCCCTTTAGGTGAAGGCTAGCTACAAATATCAAAACTGAAAACTCACCTCCAATACTCACTGAAGAATAGACAAGCAGTGTTGACCACCTGTTTTCTCATCTAAACTGGTTTGGCCTTTTGGTTTATTTTTTCTTAATGCAAAGCATTTTTAGTGTTACAGCAAATTCTGGTATCACTGTGTCCCCCTTTTTTAAAACATTAGATGGCTCACTACTCCTGCTTGATCCATCTGACACAATTAAATATTACTTAGAAATCTTGCAGTGTGTACATGTCTGCATATTTGTGAAGTTTCTCTTTGTGTGCACGATGCAACGTGATTTCACAATTTTTTTTAAATTTATAGATTTTAAAACTCCTGCAGTTGTCCTTACAAGTCAGTGAATAACTTCATAAATTAAACAAGAAGAGAAGTAGGTTGTGAAAATCTTTTTCACATTATTCTGTCTTTTATTTCATGATATTAAAAGTAACGGTGCATTCGTATTTAAAGATAGGCTCATTTTTATGCTTATTTCTTGTTTTAAGTCAGTTTTTGTGCTAGAATTGTGCAAAAATATGTAGTCTGCTGCTTTGCATACAACTGTTATCATCAGATAAATGGTCTCAACAGCAAAACCATCTGACAAGGAACAAAATCACCCCCTCGTTCACATAAAAGCTAATTTTCCATCCAATCTATAAAATGCACAGAATGGCATTGCACCCCAGACACTACTTTTTCTATTTCATTGGGGAATTTACAAGAGTGCAGTGGACGTTTTAACACATTCAGCGTTCGGCTGCTCGAGTAAATTCATTTCACTTCAAACTATATCATGCTGAAGCCTTTAACTGAGGAATTTTAGTTAGAGAAAATCTCCGTCTGGCCCACCACCGTCACCGATCCAGGCCACATCCATATCAGTCAAGAGCAGTTGAATGACTCATTAGTAGCTGCCATGAAGGCCACTTGGCTGCTCGCTTTATCATTAATCAAAGCACTGTGTCTCTTAATGGCGACCAATAGAGTGTAACAAGCAGCAGTGCTATCTGAGCGCTTTGATCAAGCATCTGCCTGTTCTCTATCACCCTGCTGGCCCCTGGTGGCCCCTGGGTGGCCCCTGGGTGGCCCATTGTCGTCGGCCTGGTTAGGTCCTCAGAGACTGGGTTTGAAAAAGGTGCCTATCTCACATGTCCTCCCCTCCTCCAGCACATGAAAGCTAACAGAGGGCACGCTGGTCTGATCCCAGCCACTGACATGAATTTTTGATCAATGGCTGGTGCCTCTGAAGGATCTTTTCCAAAAAAACTGCTCCTCTCAGCAGCCTCCCCACCTCCCCACACTCCTCCCCTTTCCTCTCACTCTAAAGCTTGGGCAACTCCAAATGTCAGTGATGTTAGTTTAGCCATTGTACACGGCTGGCCGCATCTGAATGGGTGACTTGTCCCCAGGCCAGCCCCCTACAATGGCCTCCTTTCTCACTCTGACTTGTTCTCAGCGTTTTCCCCCCTTCTCCATGAAGAGAGGGCTTCTCTCTCTCTGGCTCTCTTAGCTCTTTGGCTCCGCCGAGGACCCCGGAGTTAAACTGGAGGAGAGGCGGCAGCAGATCGAGCGAGGGAGAGGGTGTGAAGAGAGGATGGAGGGTTGGAGGGTCAGTGGGGAGGTGGACCGTGACAGAGCAGTAAGCGGTTTTATAACCAGAATTGTTACAGTGCACTCTGCCAATAATTACCAGCACAGAGGAACGGCGGTAAATCTGGCTTTCACAGACCCGGCTAAGCTTGTTAGTGTGCTTAATCGGACAGGGAAAGAGTGTGTTGTGCCGCTGAAAGCTTCGGGCACTGAGAAAATGTGCACCCGCTCCTCTAATGAAGAGTGACGAGAGGAAGATCGGGTGAAGAGGTGGAGGAGGGAGGAGGGAAAAAGTCATACATATATGGTGAATTTGCAGCTCGGGATGGGTTGAAATTCCTCATCTGTGAGAGAGAGTTTGGAGAGTATGGACTGACACTGAAGTGAAGGGTGAGCAGAGAGAGAAAAAAAGTTAGGAAGAAGGTTGGAGCCTTTATCAGGGCCTCTTATTTTGTAGGATGCAGCTGATTTGGTCAGTGGAGATCACAGTTAGAAGTTCAAGACACCTGTCAAGTTGCAAGTCTTGTTAAAGCTGTGTGAATGGTGTATGCTGCCTCATGACTTTTAAACTAAATACATGGGCCTAAAATGTAAATAATAAAGCTGCAATCCTCTGTAAGTCCTGCCTTTTATTTTGTAAGAGGCAACTGATTTGATTGGTGGAGATCAGGGTTGTCAAAGACAAGTTGAACTTCAAGTGGCCAACCAAGTTTCAACTCCAGTTTAAGTTGTGTAAATGGTGTTTTTATGCTGATTTGTGGTTTAAAATATGAGCCTGATATTTAACTAAATCTGAAATGCTCTGTAAAACCTGCCTTTTATTTTGTAGGAGGCAGTCAATTTGGTTGTTGGAGATCAAGATGAGTTCTGAGGCAGTTGAAGTTCAAGCCACTTGTCATTTCTCAAGTCCAGTTTGCTATGTACATGGTGTTTTAACGTTGGTTTGTGTCTTTTAAACTCACAATATGAGCCTAATAGTTAATAAGACTGCAACGCTCTGTAAAACCTGGCTTTTATTTTGTAGGATTCAACTGAATTGATCATTGGAAATCAAGATGAGTTTAGTGACCGTTGAAGTTCAAGCCACCAGGAGATTTAAAGTTGTGTAAATGGTGTTTTATGCAACTTTGTGTCTTTTAAACCTATCATGTGAGCCTAATATTTAATATTAAAGCACTGCAAGAGTCAACTTTCTTTTTTATGAGGTAGATGATTTGGTCCATGGAGAGCTGGGTTGTCCAAGATGAGTAAAATTTTGAGCCACCTGTTGAGTCTCAAGTCCTGTTATGGTTTTGTAGATGTGTTTTTGTGCTGTTTTGTGGCTTTTAAACTCACAATATGATCCTAAAATTCAAATATTAAAGCTGTGAGGTTGTATAAGACTTGCCTTTTATTTTGTAGGAGGCAGCTGATTTGATCGTTGGAGATCAAGATGAGTTTAAGTTATGTAAATGGTGTTATTATGCTCACTTGTGGGTTTTAAACTCACAATATGAGCTGAATAATTAAATAATAAACCTGCAAAGCTCTGTAAGACCTGTGTTTTAGTTTGTAGGAGACAGATGATTTGATCGGTGGAGATCAGGGTTGGGAATGGCGATTTTATGGTGGTTTGTGGCTTTTAAACTTAAAATACGAGCTTAATAGTTACATAACTAAGCTGTGAACCTTGTCTTTCATTTTCCACTTTCACATCTTGTTTAGTATTTTGTAAACTGAGTGTTAACTGAGGTCTCTAACTGCGTTCAGAGAGACTGTAAATTTTCACCTCACGTCACTGGGATTGTTTGTACAGGCCGTGCTGATTCACCCTAAACAGCCAGCGTACTAATTGGACAGACAGTGGCTGCGAGCTGCATACTATAAATGGAAGGACTGAGCGTATGGAGTGTGCCTTCATGTGTCTCCGAGCTGCTTCGGCCTCTGGCTGATCTCAGAACTTACCAGGAACTCCAGCTGCTTCTGTTATTTCCGTCCAGTCTCTCTCTAGCTCTTTCCCCCCTCTTTGTATATTTAGGAGGCTGTTTCATAAAGCCCCTAGTGCAAATTTCTTGACTCCTGTGGATTTGTCTTCGCCTCGGTTTGCGCTGCAGATTTGCATCCATTTGCGTGAATCCTCGTTGTTTCTTTAGACCGGATGCGATCACGCTCTTTGCAGTTTCCCAGCCTTTGTTTTTATGATGTAAGTTTCTCGTCTCCCACGCCTCCTCCACCCAAAAACTCACCCTATCGGCACCATTTTCCCTCACCGTCCGTTGACATAATTATTATCATTAAATACTCTCCCTCACTCCCCATGCGGAACAGATTTATTTTAACGTGTTAAAAGAAAAAACAAAGCGAATGTAATATTTTCTCGAGCAGCTGCTGGCTGGGCCGCTGCCAGAGAAACACACACACTCCAACACACACACACACACACACACACACACACACACACACACACACACACACACACACACAAACATAGCTTACAACTTTTTCTCAATGTTTTTATTGACACCGACCATCTGGAGCAGAGGAGGCGATGACGTTTAGAGGAAGGAGAGGAGAAGTCACATGCTGTCAGTGACTTTATTTCTAACGAATGAGGTCATAACTGGAATAAATTGTGAGAATCTTTATATATTCACTAATACACAAAACCGACTCTTTAAATAACGAAATCTGCAAGAATTCAGTTGCTTGTTTGACAGCGGAACATGAAGTGGAAGCCCAAACATTTCACAAGAATGCTTCACACACACGACCGCTTTTTTTAAACAGTGACTTTAAGACCTTTCAAACAGCGCTTTGGTGTTTGCAGTGTGTGTAAACCCGGCGTGCTGCCATCTACCGACGCCTCGCCGGACTGTTCTGAGCTTTCGGGGTCGGGCATATCCACATCTGGAAGGCACATGGCTGCCGAGACAGATGTACGAGGGGGCGAGGGGGTCACCTGGGCCCTTTAATGCAGATTAAAGAAGAGAAGTGATGAACAACAGAGACGAACAAACATCTGCGGCGTCGAGTGATCGGCGTCGCTCAGGTGTGTGATAATGTTCGGCCTGATTGCAGAAGCAGTCACAGAAAGCTGCGTGATGATTACATTGAGGATTTACACCCAGAATTTACTGCAAAATGTAAAAGTTCAGCTCTTTTACTGGGGATTGTTATAATGAACACATGACAATCCCAGTTTAAACGCACTCGACGTGTCGCTTGTGTCGACTCTTTGTTCCCACTCGCTCTGCTCAGACATGTTGCTCTCTCCCTCCCCTAAATTCCCTTCTTTCATGGCGAGGTCGGAGGTCAGGGACTGTGACCTACCCTGGGGGTGGGTGAAGGACTCCCCTCCCTCGCTCTTCCTCCAGAGATGGGCTGCGCCTCCCCATCTCTTTATTTTGTATACACCTGAGTCCCTCATTCTGTCTGGGATCGGCTGACAGAGTGCAGAAAGAGCCGCCGTATCCGGTTTCCGAGGTCGGGATTGTTTGGACGGATCAATAAGTTATGTGAATGCAGGAAAACAAAGATTTTTCTCACAATGCAGTGAAAAATAAGTGGATCTAATGGTGCAGGTGTAGGATTGGTGTGGTTTGTGCTGCAGGAAAATTTCATACATCCTGCAAAAACTACATGCAGAAGATGAGTCTAAAGAAGGTTTTACCACCATAACCTCTCTTTTAGAAGGTTACGATGGCAAAGCAGCATCAGACAGAGCGTGACTGTTCTCTCCAGACTCGTACGCTCGTGTGTTTTGATGCCGAACACCCTCCACTGCCTGTCTTTGGCTCTGCATCTACAAGCGTGTTGGCTCAGAGCTACTTTCAGTTCCATTGCACTCGACTTGTGTCCCGCTCGCTCGGTCCAAAGCAAAGTGTTGCTGGATCCAAATTCAACTGCAGCAACTCGCCTCCTCCTCACTCCTCACTCTGCATTTTGACAAGCCAGACAGGCAAAGTGTTTGGGACCAAGCTGGACTCGTCTCAAGCTTGTGCCTGCAGTGATCTGGAGGATTTTGGCGTCTGAGAGCAAAACTGTTTCCGTGCAAAAGCTGTTTTTCTACACAAATTTTGACAGTGTGAAGGTTGTAAAACTGGTATTTATCCTTCAGCTGTCTTTTCCTTTTAGCTCACCATTGCCAATTTGGGATCAACCCCGCCCCCCACGTTTCTTTATATATTTTGTGATGTTTAAACACACATAAATGAAACTGATGTTGGTCTAATCCAGATACTACAGTTACGATGAAGAAACTCAAAACCTTAAAGTGTTTAAATCTTAAGTTAAAATCAAAAGCTGTTTGAGTTTGATGTCTTTAAAGCAAACTGCCATACTTCAGGTAAAGTGTGAAAACAAATCCATAAAAAAAACCCAACTACCAGCAACGATGCTATATACGTCTGAAATGGTGGAATCCCGTAATGTTCAAAAATTGTAGAAATGGTGAAAATTAAGGCAAATATCTATAATTGCATATTTTTAGCTGATTTAAATACTAAAACACTACTAAAAACTGTAATTTTACAATCACATGTGGAATCAAATGAATTACTATTCGTCATATTATAAATGTGATTTTTTTTGTCAGATTGTACTAGATACTCTAGAAATCACTGGAACAAAACAGGAAAAATCTGTAAAACGCCACTTTTTTCAACAATTCAATAGCTAATATGCACATTTTTCATTGTAAATAACAGCAAATATCTGTTAAATGACAATATTTTTGCTGATTTAACTGTAAAAAAGGGTAATTTTAAGGGCAAATGTAAAAGAACAAATTACCATTTGTAAAAATACAGATTTTTGAAGTTGATGTTTATTGTTTAGGGTTTTTTTTTCTTGTTTTTGTAAATGAATAACCTTTTCTTTGATTTTACTGGATATTTATACTCAGATAAATGATACTGATCTCAGTTCAAGTCACACATTACAGTTGCATATTTATAGTAAATCAGAAAATGCTCTCAAATACCAAAGTATTCCCTTAAATCTAAGTATGTTTCTTATTAGTTGATCAAAATCTGTTCTCTAAGCAGCTGTCATACTTCATCTTCACTGTAAAAACAAATCCACAAAAAATAAAAATAAAAAATTGGAACTGGTGAAATTCTGCAATGTTCACAAAATGTAAAAATAGTAAAAATAAAGACAAATATATGTAAAATAATTAGATTTTTAGTTGATTTAAATACAGTAAAATGTCATTTTACAATCACACGTGTTAAGAAGGAATGACTTTTATAAAAATACAGATTTTTGAGGTCAAAGGTTGTAAATTAGTGCTTTTTTTTCTCTGATTTAACTGAGTATTTATACACAGATAAATTAAACTAATCTCAGTCTAATCCAGATTTTCCAACAGAAACAGACTCGAGGTTTCGGTTCCCTGTAAACCGTTGAACTTATTCGTGGGTTTGCCAGGTTTTATGAGCTGGATATGAGATTGTGCCCCTCAGCTGGTGGCATTCCTTTCCCCCTCAAATGCAATTATCTTTTCCCATTTGTCTGTTTTTGTTTTCCCCCGTCCGTCCCTCTCGTGCTTATTTCCTGTTTTGAGCTGCGCCAGATTTCCAGCCCTCCTCCCAGAAGTATGAGAGCATATCTGTTATTTACTGCCCCCGGGAGGATACCTGTCATTCCCGCTGCTCTATTGTGATTGCCATGGCGACAGCCGGATTCCTGGGAGCGCAGGTCCCGACCTCCACCCGCTCCGCCGTAAAGCCCCGACCCCTCACCTCCGCACCTGGGGACGCAGGTCACCAAACTTATTGCTGTTGATTAGTGGGTTGGAGGAGGAGACGTGGAAGGAAAAACAAAGATATAAATCTTCCATTGGGCACCAACAGTTTTGTAATCCAACTCACATTACAGTGACCATTAAAAATGAGAGGCTTCTGGAAAACCTGACAGAACAGAAAGTTTTCGAGAAGCTCTATCAGAGGAGCAACTTGCTTTAGGCAGCCCATAATATTATTGATAACTTTGCACCAAATAAGTGTTCCCAATCCACAAAGGTGTAACTTCACGTGCAATTTAACTTAAATCTTCACCCAAGTAGAGCTTGACCCACTCAAGTTTTCTTTCTTTTCATGAGTTTTTATTCAGATTTGTAATTTATTCATTGTGGATTGCAATTTATAATCATGCAGCACTTTGGTTCAACTTCTGTTGTTTCAAATGTGCTTTATAAATAAAATTAATTTGACTTGATGTGACTTCATTAACCTGCCTTATCCTTTATCGTTTATTGTTTAAGGTGTTTGATATTTCTGAATTGATCTCTACCTGCTCTGTTTAACATTTAAAAATGCACTGAGAGACACATCACAGGAAAACAGGAACCTTCAGAGAACCTTCAGGGAATGTTTCTTGTTCAAATTAGATTTTTTTAAAAAATTATTAAATTACAGTGGTGGCACTGTAAAGATTCTGGAAAGTGTTATTTTATAGGAAAATTTGTTACAACAAAGCAAATTAAGATGATTTTTTCTCAAATATCAAAGTATTCCTTTAAATCTGAAAGTTTCACGTTTGTAGTTGAACAAAAATCAAAAGTTGTTTGAGTTTGATGTCTTCTAAACAAGCTGCCATACTAGTGGTACACTGTTAAACCAAACACTGTAAAAAAAAAAAACTGAAAATCTGTCAACAAGGGTATCAGAAAACAGCAGATTTAGTAAAACTGTGTAATTTTACAATCACATTTGATAAAAGAAAAAATTACCACTTATATAAATACCATCTTTCTTTTTTTTAAAAATGTGGACGCTATTGTAACTTTTTTAAGCTTTTTTTTATAGTCGACATCAAAAATAATACTTTTTTTCTGTGATTACTAGATATTTTTCATAACTTAAGACAGGAAAAATCTGTAAAATAACAGTTAAAATCCTTACTATTCATCATTTTTCATTCAAATAATAACAAATACAAATATTTTCCACTGACTTAGAGTAAAAATAGTTTAATTTTGCAGTCCAGTGTTGTGAAAGAACAAATGACTTTTTTTTTTTGTAAAAATAAAGATATTATGTGGACATTATTTACAGTTTCTGCTTGTTTGTTTATGGGAAACATAATAGTTTTGGCTGTATATAATAAGGATAGTAATTAATACTTTTTTTGTGATTTTTATATTGGTGAAGTATATCTACCAATTCAAGTAGTAGCAAATATCTGTAAAATTATATTAAAAAAAGAGTGTAATTGTACAGTCCAACACTTTAAAAGAATGCATTACCATTTATAAAAATACAGATTATTTACAGTTTGGTCTTGGTTTTTGTGTGTGTTTTGTTTTTAAACAATGAACATGTAAATTCATACTTTTTTCTGTGAGTTTTTGGGTTATTATGTGTTTAATCATAGCAGAAAATCTAAAAAATAATAGTTAAAAAGCTTAAAAAGCATACGCTTTCCTACAGTGGAATTGTTTAACTTGCTTTAATATCTGAGGATTTGTCTGATTCATGTCTGTAATTTTGACTTTACATTCATTAATCCTGAATGTGTTTGCACACGTTCTCTCTGTAATGTGAGCTGATAAAAAAAACTCTTTTCTCATCTGTTTGTTTCTTTCTAGTTTACAGCTGTGGACCTGTTGCCATGGAAACAGCAGCAAGGAGAAGACACATGACCTCGTGTGGGAGTCAAAGTTACAGAGTTACAAACCATTATCTGTCGACTTTAAGGATACCGTCTAATAGTTAACACTCTAGTATCACCCAGCGGGGGATTCATTTTCTCCTCCACGTCTGATTCCTGCTGCTACTGTTACTAAAACCGATCAAATGTCGACAGTTAGCAGAGACAAGAAACAGTCGGAGGCGCCCTGGATGCAGAAGAGTCCCGTCACTGTTAACATTTAAAGTTGGGCTGAATTAACCCTGCAGCTCCTTCAGGCTGCATTAGTCCATAATTACATGGTTTCATGTTTTCCCTTCGCTCACATTTTGCCCCGTAATGGTTTACTTCTGCAAATATTTTAGTCCAGCTGGCGCTAGAGTGTAACTGTAGAAGGTGAGCACTTTCTCATCTGCTCATGAACATCTGAGAGAAACCCCAAAACGGCATGATAAAGCCAAGAAGAGACACGATCAGAGAGAATAGCATGTCAGGATTAGAAATAAGAGAGAAATGTTGTCGTAAAATCCTCCCTCAGATGCTTTTTGATTGTTTCCTCTTTGATATTCAGGGAAATTTCTTTATTTTCACCGGATTTTTTTTTTTTGCCTCCTATATTCTCAAAGCAGTGCTTTTCTACACTGAAGGAGGTCTTAACAAGAAGAAACTAAGAGTTATTACGTTACAAAAGCCTTTTCTCCAAGTGAGGATTACACCCCATGAATGCATCATTTAATGTCTTCTGTCAGTAGAAAACATCTTTTCAGATTTCTTAATTTAAGACGTTTTTAATGTTCAACTTTAATGCAAAAATATTTAGTGTTTCCTCAAGAAAAAAGGAACAATCTAGATAGATAGATATCCAGTAATTCAAACATGCTACATTTATGAAAAACAAGGAAACTAATGTACAAAAGAATGTGCTGGTTGAAGAAATAATGTGAGAAAATTGCTGATATCTGCGCATTTCTTTGGCTCTGTACTAAATACGGTGGTCAAACAGCTGACTGTGATGCCAAATTGATAAAAGAATGAAACAAATACAAAAAAAGACGAGACTGCGAATTTTTTTTTTAAAATGCACAAGTACAAAACAAAGTTGTTACATGCTGATTGATTTTTCTTTAGTAAGACTTTAGCATCAAAAACGTGACTTTGTTTTTCAAGGAACTATGCTACATGTACTGTATGAGCATGTGATAATTTTGCAAAAAACTAAAAATTCTGTGCTACTTGAGGAAACTGTGACGCGACACTTTGAGGCTGAACTGCAGGCTGTGTATATGTAGCACCTTTTCTTTTTTTCTGATTTATGGCAATTAATCTTTGTTAAATTGCATGAGGCATTTTTGAGTTCTCTCTACTCTCCATAGAGGTGCAGGATTTTTCAAAGAATCAAAAAAATACAGAAAAAGAAGAGACTACAAATCTTATTTTATGTTAAAAAAAAATTACATAAAAAATTTGAAAAAATGCACATATACATTATATGTTGATTGATTTTCTTCAATAAAAATGAATAGATACTAACAATACTCTTGCATATTGCACTTTAGCATCAAAATCGTGACTTTTTTCAAATTTTCTATTTTTAAAGGAATTTTCTTTCATAATATCTTGTTGTAGAGCTTATCTTGAGTTTGCATTGTGATAAAAGGGATCTTTGAAAACTTTAAAAAATGTAGTGAAAAAGAGAAAACATACACTAGAAAAGCGTATGCCAGGAGAAGAGGAAGCGCCTCACTTGTGGGTTTCTTTTCTTTGCACTATTTTGTATCACTGTTCCATTCAAATTCAAAGGATACTGGATGAAAAAAATAGCTCAAGATACCACTTCCTGCATCAAAATGAAGGAGCTGACTCTTGTACTCCTCCACTTTTGTGCCCATACTTTACATTTTGTTGCACGTACTGTATGAGAATGCGATCAGTCTTAAATCTTGAATCTTCAGGGACTGAACAAACACCACAGTGAGTTTCTTCTAACCATAAAGAGTAACCGAAGCTCTCTGCTGTGTTATTTAACAGCATGTTAACCCATCTGTTGCGTTTATAAACTTTACAGTCCTGAGCAGCAGCAGCAGCAGTAGATCTTTCTTTCCCCTCTGCAGCGGCTGGTCAGTCTCGTGGTCCAGATCTAATGAGGCAGACATTATTGTTGGCTGGGCTACCGGTGCGTCAGTTGAGGCCTCGGTGCCAAGATGCCAATCCGGAGCCTCGGCCGCTGCTCTCCATCTGACTGCCAGTCTGGCTGCTTCACGCCCGTGAGACGCCCACCTGTCCATCACTGTTTGTTTGCCCGTCTTCGCGGCTTTCCGCCGTCGGGCCAAACCACGCAACCATCTGCCCTCCGCCTGGCCGCCGTCCTCCGAGACACAGATCATCAAAATGTTATTCCAGTGTAAACCTCAGCAGAACTCCTGGAACCCCAGCGCTCTGGCACACTCCTGCATTGTCTGTTGGACGTGAGGAGGGAAAGTATGAAGGGAGCTGAAGCAGAGATTCCCTCCCCGGGATGCTGACGGCTTCGTCGGGTCAGAGGGCCCTGATTCATCTGGTACTGGAACACTGAGAACACGTGGTCGGACACCAACACCTCCTGTTCTTTACAAGCACCATGCTTTTGTTGTTTGCTCTCATATTTAATGATTTTCTTCTTGTGTAGACGTGTCAACTACTCATTTAATTGTGTTTTCAGCTTATTTTAACCTTGTTATGCTAATGTTATCCAAGGTAATGTTAGCTTTTCTGTGCTGTTGTACATATATGATGTTAGTTTTGCACTTTCTAAAACTCTCAGACACCTTTTTCCCATGAATCCGGTTTTAAACTGTAGCTCTTGTTAACCATCTGAACTCTTAAACTCGCTGCCAGGTTTGAAAGTTATGTTATCGGTTATAAAAATGCCAAAATAATGCCATTTACCACAGCTAGAAATTGCAAAAAGAGCTGAAAATTTAGTTGGATTCTTTAATTTTGCAAAGGTAATTGAACGAATTGTGTGCGATGTTCAGTTGCATCTAGAAAATTTGAACAAATCTTAGCCTAAAATTGTCTTATTTCATCAAAATCATGTTATTCTACATGTTTCATTCAAAAACTAGCCAAAATTCAACCCTTCACATTAACCAGATTCTGAACCACTTCCTGAAATGCTCAAACATTTTTTTCTGCCCTGAATCAAGTCCTCTCTGATCTCCAAAATACACTGCTAGGTTTATTAAGGGCATGTTATATTTCAGTTTTTCATGTGTGGTGTTCACTTCCATCAGGAAAACTGAACCAAATCTCAGCCTAAAATCGTGGTATTTCATCAAAATCACTTTATTCTACATATTTCATTTAAAAATTAGCCAAAATTCAACCCTTTGTCTGATTCAGATTCTATAAAAAAAGAAAAAATTCTGTGATCCTTGATGAAGCCATGAAGCTATTATTGACTCTGCTGTAACCAACAGTGACATAACAAAAATTCTGAGACTTTAGGGTTGAACTTTTTCTTTCTTACAAAATTGATGGCATTAAAACTTTGATGTAATGCACAGACGACATTCTTGAGTTCTCTCTACTCCTAGTTATGCTCAGTTGTTGTATAATTTCCCACAGATAAGTCCCAGTAAGTCCACAGCGGTGGATCGCAATCATGTGATCGTCAGTGTGACATAATGTTCACTTGTCATAGTTACAGTGACGTTGTGCCGCTATCTCGCAATGGTACAGAAATCTTTAACAAATCCGTGGATCCAGGCTAAAAGCTCCATCGCTGCCAAAATCTAATCAGGTGGTCCTTGTGTCGTTTCTGACCTTCCCTGAAAATTTGATCCAAATCCATTCGTCCGTTTTTGAGTAATGTTGCTAACAGACAGACGCAGATCGTCACATAACTCTTTCTTTGTAACCCAAAGGTGGAAATTTCTAACCATCTTAGAACAAGCATGGAGAGCAACACAGGTAGTGCCAGATACCGGCTGGCTGATGCATTTGGTAACTGATTTAACTGATTTCTAAATTATTTTTTGTAGATATTTTTTCTTCATACCTAGTACATGCAGTATCTAATGTTTATTTCTGTTGTCAGCCTGAAAGAGGTGAAACTCAGGTGAAACTGTCTGAGGTTTTCTTACCGCCGTGGTTGTAAACTTTGTGAGTTTGGCTGAGCCCTGCTTCTGTCCCGTATGACCGAATCGCTGGCATCAGTTTAAAGTTGAACTCCAGTGACTGGTTTTACATACCTGCTTATCTTTGAAGATGCAGGTCTTTGGCCAAAATCAACGGAGTAAGTCACAAACATGCAAATAGACCATCACATTCACACACGTCTGTGTTTAGTTTCGAGTCTTTAGTTCACCTGATTTGCAGAAAATGTAACCAACCATATTAGACCGCATTGCACCTGTGGAACACTTTTGCCTAAAAAAAAAAAGACATTTCTAAACTGCACACTGTTTTAAAGTGGAACATTACTGATTTAGTGTTGGTTTACAGGTCTGCTTATCAGGAAAATGTTTTGTAAAGTTTTATTTTTATCCCAGCAAGTAGGGAACATTCCCACAACTTTGACCAACATTACCCACAAATTCTAATAATGTTTTGAAGAAAACATGTTAATCTAGTGTCCAAAGAATGGTTTAAGGATATTTATCATTTCTATTTATGTTCCTGTGAGGTTGAAAGTCAACCAAGACAGAACGCTTTCAACATTCAGAGGATGTTTGAAGGATGTTGTCAGCTTGTCAGCACGAAAGAAACAACATCAAAAAAGCGTTTTTGACATGTCACAGATGACAGAATGTTGTTTTAAACATTCCTGTAATATAATATATTGACAAAATTAGAACATTTTGCTCGTAATATTCTGAAGATGTTGCTGTTGAGGAAGTTGTTCTTTAAAAACGGTCCTACAAAGGACATATGGAACATTCGGAAAACATTTAGTGAACATTGCCTTAAAGAACATCATTTTGGGAACTAGCAGAAAATTCCCTGATGAAAACATTACTAGAACTTTCACATTTTCAGAACAAAAAACTCTAGCTGAGTAAAGAGGAAGTGTCAAAAAATAAAAATAAAAATCAGGAGGTGATGAATGCAGGGAATGAAAGTCAGTTTTTCAGTAGTTTGACAGGTCTGACAGTGTCAAAGCAGTGAAAAGTTAAACTGTCTTCAGAGATGACACCATCTGGTGAGAGTCTCTCAGATTAATATTTACTGATTTATCTCTGTAACAACACTTCAGACAGTAAGAATCGATTCCCTGCACTGCAGAACTTTTTTAACCTTAAACCTCTCCATCACCCTGCTTTCACACACTCCCTCTTTTTCTTCTTCTTTCTGCAGTGTCTGTGCTCTTCTCTCCTCTCTTGTCTTTGTTTGAAAACAGCTTTCAATTTCCTGGGCAGCCGCCTTCAAAGGGAGCGTCGGGGGGGCGAGAGGCCGAGTGGGATGCCAGAGGCACAGTGACAGCTGGGAGGCAGGAGACTCCGACACGAGATCAGAGGGTTCGAGTTTCTGACCGCCACAGACACGCTGTCATTCTGCGAGCTCCTGCCCCTGCTGCTTTCAAACGCACACATGCTCGTACGCCTATCTTTGTGAGGACACCACTCATTCTTCAGCCCAAGCTTAACCAGCACGACGAACCTCAACTCTAACTTAAACCCATGTGTAACCATCAAACAGACCTTTAAAGGTGTGAGAAAGTGAAGATGTTCACACCCTGATGGCCGAAAACTGGAGCTGATGCCTTTAAAATAAAAAATGAATCAAAATTTGACAACTGACGGCCATGAATGAAAAAATGCACAAAGATGCTCCTGCACAAGTTACACATCTCTGTCTTAGGTTAGTTTAACACTTGGTTAAACCTGCTTCCATCTCCAAACATCTTTCCACCGGCAAATCCACTTTTACAGGCTTTACTTAGCTGGATTCTAAAGGAAAAGTTGTGACAATTTGTGCAGCTTGTCTGTTTTCCTTTATAGAGTTGCAAATGTATATTTTTTCCCCAGATTATTAAAAAAAAGCAAAATGAGCATCCATTATTATATATCATAAAGTAAAGAATAAAATCAAATAGTACATCTAGTGGCCAAACGCAAATTTAACAACCCGAGTAATTCTAAAAAATAATTTGATTGTCTTGCCTGCAAATGTTATTTTTAAAGATAAAACGCACCCAAAAGTATGACTGACTCAATCGAGGATCAACCCTCAGGCCAGCAAAATGTGTGATGAAATGCAGAGAATGAAAGCTTTTGGAAGGTTTTATAAGTTTTTTGGGGGGATAAATTAGCAATTTTAATGTCAGTACTGGCCTCACTGCATGCAAATATCACTATTTTGAGGGAAAAACAATTGCTCCATCTTTTGTTTGGTTCTGCTCAATATGATTATGACTGACTTAAAGAAACAGACTTTTTTTTGACCTGTTGTGGATAATAATGAGGTGCAATCACACCATTCGATGCTGCAGAATGGTCTGACGGGCAAAACAGTCATCACATAATGATCAAACACAGCTAAGCTTCTGCACAACACACAGTTAAAGCAACTAAAACTGCAAAATAAAGTTACAAGAACTCAGTCACATCCTGCAAATGTCACTATTTAGAGGGAAAAGGCAGGTGCTGCATCCTTCACTTCACTTAGCTCGCCTCAATATCATTCTGATTGACTTAAATAGAGACAAAACAACAGGTTTCTGATCTGTTGCAGATAATAAAGAGGTGCAGTCAGACCATTCTGCTGCACAGAATGGTCTGACTGCAGCGCAACAGCGATCACATTATGATCAAACACAATTAAGCAACTAAAACTGCAAGAACACAGACACATCCTGCAAATGTCACTATTTAGAGGGAAGAAACAGTTGCTGCAACCTTCACTTAGCTCGCCTCAATATGATTCTGACTGACGTAAATAAATAGAGATGAAACAGAGCAGGGTTTTTTTTTTATCTGTTGCAGATAATAATGAGGTGCAGTCAGACCATTCTGCAACACAGAATTGTCTGCAACTACAACTGCAAAATAAAGCTGCAAGAACACAGTCACATCCTGCAAATGTCACTATTTTGACTGAAAAACAGTTGCTGCACCCTTTGGTTGGTTCAATATGACTGTGATTGACTTACAGAAAGTAAGAACAGAGCAGGTTTCTGACCTGCTGCAGAATAATACTGAGGTGCGGTCAGACAATTCTGTGCTGCAGAATGGTTTGACCAGCAAAACAACAATGACATTATGATCAAAAACACCAAAACTAATGCACAACACACAATTAAACAACTAAAACTGCAAAAAAAAAAACTGCAAGAACACAGTCACACCTTGAAAATGCATCCATACAAAGCATGAACATGTAAAACAAAAACAGTTGAAGCATCTTTTTTCTTTCTGTCTGTAGGAGAGAAGGGAGATTTGTAAAATTTTGAAATTGAGCTGATTCTTGCATCGATAGATCGATCAACAGATCAGCTTTACTGTCTTTTTTTGTAACCCAAAGGTGGAAATTAGTAAAAAACATATAAAAAGCAATACGAGTGGTGCGAAAAATCATCTGGTTAGCACATTTTGGTCACTGATTAACTGGTTTCCAAATGATTTTTTGTAGATATTTTTACCTGACACATGTAGTATCTAATATTTATTTATGTGCTCTGCCTGATTGTGTTTCCACTCTACATGCACAGGTGAAACTGTTTCAGGTTGTCTGGTCACCGTATATTGAAGCTATGGTAGCAAAACACAAAGTTCCGTAACTGCACGTCAGACAAAAGCTGAAAAAAACTACACATAAACAGTCGATTTAAAAGCTGTGACAAAGCAAACCTTCCCAGCAGCACCTGACCCGACTCGAACATCTTCAGCCGAAGTTGCAACATCAAGCTTTTATTCCCAGGTGATGATGTAAGTGTTGAGGGAAGAGCGAAAATAATCTTATTCAATTTACATAATGTGTTGACTTTGGAACCGACACCACTCTGCTGGAAGGAACGCAGAACCTTTTCATTGGCAGCTCTCTCACTCAGCACATTTTAGTCATTAATGCGCTCAAACAGACTTGGAACATCTGTCCTAATTTCTCATCTGACTGTCTTTTTTTTTTTTCTCCGCCACATGATATCTTTTTGTGCGTCGGCTCGGTTCAAAGCCAGGTAATGGCACTTTTTTGTGATGCTGCCACAACCTCTTTTGAAGCTCCTGGCGCCACATCACAACAGTATCTCTCTACTGTTTAATCAGACCTTCTCCAGTGGCCCGAGGAGCTGACTGCAAAGAGAAACGCATTAGCGTTGGGTAAAGCGATGCCAGCCTGTTTTGTTGTGGCCTTGCAACTTCATCCAAACCCCCCCGGAGTAAAAAAAAAAAAGTGACATCAGCGACCACAGAGCTCCCGTTTTGCACATGAGCAGGCAGCAGGCGTAAACAGAGGATCTGTTTGGAAAGGCTCAGTGACGCTTTTCCGAAGTCTCACCTCAAAAACCAGAGTGTTGACTGCTCTCGTATTCCCAGAGCATCTCGCACTCTCAAGGAAAAATATGCACGAGTGGTGGGAAGGAAAGCCTTGAGTATGAAAGAGAGAGTGCAGGAAAATGAGACAGTAGGGACTTGAGCTGGAGGGAGAAAAGAGCTGGGTGAGGCAGAGTGAGGGAGAAGGAGAAAGGGGGGAGGACTGGTCTTTGTTAATCCCTCCACATCTGGCTTCTATTAGGATGTGGGGGCCGCTAAAATAATGTTTTTCACCCTACAAGCCTTTCTGTGCTATAAATTACCCACCAGCCACTGTGCCTTCCTGACTGAGACTCTTTCACTGGGCCAGTTTTCGTTTCTCAGACTCAGCTCCTCCCCTCCTCTCGCTCGCTCTCGTCCTCTCTGCTTTCTCCATTTCAAAACTCCCTCTTAGTGGCAGCCGAGCTGTATAAAAGTCAGACCTTTCTTCCTGTCAGACTTCCACACTTCCGGTCTGCTCTTTATAACTTCATCCATCTCATGCTAAAGCTGTGTTTGGACCAATAATAAAATTTTTAAAAAAAATGCAACCTCTTGACCCGCACACTGAATTTTCTAACAACAACAACAACAAAAAAAGTTGATCCCGGCTTAGCCTCCTCGGTGACCTCGGCGTGTTACTCTGTGATTCGAACATTTCAGTCTGAAAACTCACATTCATTCCTCCTCCGACTGTACGTTAAATCCTTCGGGTAGGTTGGACCAGTGGATGTAGTGTAGTCACATATTAAAACATGATTGGTTTAGTCCACAGATTCAAAGAAACTGAGACATTTGTTCACTTCGTACCAGGTGATTAGTCTGGGAAGCAACAACCCCTGAGAAGCAACCACAACACAGAATAGTTGAAGTTTTGAATCACGCACTACTGCAAACCTGCTAGTTTTGGGTGTGTGTGTGTGTGTGTGTGTGTGTGTGTGTGTTTGGGGGGGGGTGTAAAGATAGTACACGCCTCCCTGCATGCAAATGTTCCATGTCACTATTTTGAAGGAACACTGTTGCTGCATCCCTGGTTTAGCCAATAAATAAACATGATTGTGATTTATTGAAAGAAGTACAGACAAAACAGAGCAGGTTTGTGGACCTGTCGTATGATAATGAGGTGCAGTCAGACCATTCTGTCCAGCAGAACAATCTGATTTGCATTATGATTCTTTATGTAGCTTTTCCGATCCAATTGCAGACTGACAATGCTGACATTGTTTTTAAAGCATGATTTGGGGTCACGCAACATCAGAAACCACCTTCCTGAACAGCTGTTGTACCAGGGAAAGAATTTACTAGACTGGAATGCAAAACGCCAAGACACAGCTTAAGGAAGTTTAAAATTGTCTATAAAAGAAGGGAGAAACTAGGATAAGGAATTAAGAGATGAGAGGGTTTTGGTGGTGAATAGTTTGTGTGGAAATCCTGAAGGTTGGTTTCTGATTGACCATTTTTTGAGTCGGAGTTAGTGATCCTGGTGTCAGACTTGGACCTGAGGTACAAACAAGTAAAAAGGGTTAAAAGAGGAACCAGATTCTACTAAGAGAGTCGGCTGATGATGCTACAAAAGGAGCAAAAGCCAAGGCTTAAGTATTGCAGCAGGTGATGAGTGGATGAATCTCAAGTGGGATCATGCCCAGGTAAAATGGACACAAACAAAAGGCAGAGGAAACAAAAAGAAAACAGAAACATGGAGGAGGTTACAGGAACCAGGACACCAGTCTGATGTCCGATACTTTCTAAAAGTGACAATCTGACATCCACTTCAAGTCCTTTTACTCAACTGTTGCACTAGATTTCTAGATTCTAAGCACTTACGTATAAAAATGTGTGTTTTGTCCCTGTCTTACAGCTTGTTGAGCAAGAAAATAAGAGTGGAGCTATGTTTGTATTTCTGTCCCTGGACACAAAAACAAGTGAAAATATGGGACTTAAATGCTGGTTTTGTGGTGGGAAACATTTTATCAGTCACATTAGAGAGACTACACATCAGTGAGATCACAGAAGTGACTCTGAAGCCGTAATCTGTTGCTGAATTAGAGGTAAAGAAGGTAATGTTTTCCCCCGAGGTTTGTGTTGTGAGCTCAGTGTGAGTAATGCATGGAGTGGTGAGTTCACTGATGGAGATAATCCTGTCTCAGCTTTTTCAACAGCAGTGTTCAGTCAGCAGTTGGCTGGCAAATCAAAGGCACATACCAGGTGGAATAGCTTATAGCTTATAGTGTTCTGTTAATTCTGGGACACAGGAACATGTTATTTCTGCCATGATAACTTCTCACAGGGGTAAAACTACACCGCAAAGGGGCCAAAACCACTCAAACGCCTTCTTACAAGCTTCTACGCTGAACTCGTGGTTTCTCTTTCGGGCTGTCTTGCGTATCTGTTGCACCTTTCAGTCTCTCGGCAGCGAGACAGTCGTCCAGGTCTGATCTGTCAGTGCTGAGGCTCATCACTAGCAGGGGTTAACCAGAGTTCAATGTGCAGAGGCGCATAAAAAACCTGCACGTATGGAGCTGGAGACATGAGGTCTAAAGGGCCAGAGAGGGCCACGGCTGGGCCTGGTGGAGGAGGGAGGCAGGTTGGCTGGAAGGGCTGAAGGGCGGCGGGTCAGTGCCTCTTCACCACTAACACCAATTAGATAAATAAGAGCTGACAGCGTGGAGGATGAAAGGGAGAGGACTGACTAATGTGCAAATTTGAGAGGTAGCAGTGAACCGACCGAACTTGATTTTATAGCCATTAAGCACCTGTTGGAGGAGGGCAGCTGGTTCCTGCTTCCTCAGGTGATCCGCTGGACCCGAACACATCTGCTCTGAAACCAGAGCCGGCAAGCTGTGGCCCCTTTCTGCTTTAGTGGGAGTTTGATCGGCTGGAGAGATTCAGGAAACCACAAACCCTCCACACTGTTTCCACTTTATCTCAGTGTGTGTATCAAGTAAGATTTCGGTTTATCTTGCCGGATGACTTGTGGAGGATTTTTTCTTTCGACAGGAACAGCTTCCTCCCAACAGCAACTGATTTCATCGACAAGTCAGACACGCATTAAAACACACCTTTTAGATAGGATCATTATTAACCTTTTGCACATTTTAAGCTGTTTACATGCTATGCACACTTGCACATTCCTTGGCATTGACAGTTATTTTTTATTACTTTTAGAATTCATTGCATTTGCTACACTTGCTATTGATGTCACCTGTGACACTTACTTTTAATATTTTTATCCTTCTTTTGAATTTTTCTGCATGTTAGCATTCACTGTCACACACCAAAACACCTCGTGTTTTAAACACTTTGTCTGTGGCAACAAAAACTGATTCTGATTCTGATCAAGATTAGACCACAAAAGCTATTTCACACCTTCAAAACTTGCCCTTCTTAAGTGTTTTATTGATATTAACTGGAGAAAACTATGTGTCACTCAAGAGGAGAGAAATTGAGGTTTTGTATACCAAGGGACTTCAAAAAGTTCCAGAAAATACCACAGGAGAAAGTTTGTTCTTGTGCTATTTTTCCTTCAACTTAATTGCACTTGGTCCGCCAGTGTTCAAGCTTCATTTTACATTCATGGAAAAAAAGTCACATCTTGAACCTCCAAATACTCAACAGCATGCGTGACGTCATCATCAGTCTGAAAATGGGGACCATGCAAAGTTCTCGACCTCACCAGAAAAGGTCACACGAGAAAGATTGTTCTTGCATTATTTTTCAACATAATTACTTTTACCTTCAATGCACTTGGTCCACTAATGTTTGAGTGTCACTATCCCTTCAGAAAGGTCACATCTTGATCCTCCAAATACTCCTCAGCAGCACGCATGGTGTCATCATCAGTCTGAAAATGGCAACCATGCAAAGTTCTTAGTCTTGCCAAAAAACATCACAGGAGAAAGATTATTCTTGTGTCATTTGCCAGCATAGTCACCTTTAACTTCAATGCATTTGGTCCGCTAATGTTTGAGCTTCACTATACCTTCATAGAAGGCCACATCTTGAGCCTCTAAATCTATTCAACAGTATGCAAAATGTCATCATCAATCTGAAAATAGTGACCGTGCAAGTGCACATTCAGTTTGGGAAACAGATAGAAGCCAGACGGTGGAGGTTGCGTGAGTAAGTTGCATGAGGCAACAGTTCAAAGTGTTCAAACTGGCTTGTACACACTATCTAATTCACAAAGTTACATCTATTAGTGCTACATTTTGGAAATAGGCCTTCACCAGGCAAATTGTTTGGTACAGAGCTAGAAGCTGTCATAAAAAAGGAGTGGCTCTGACTTCGACACCAATGAACAAACTCCACATACCCTAGGGAGGTATGAAACATCAAAAAAAGAGATTATTTTCCATACTATATAGAACAAAAGAAACATGCTTTCATAGTATGGGTAAACTCCTAGGAAACAAGTGGAAAGTCTGCTGCATTCACAATATGACCTAGACTTATAAGAATTATCAAGATAAACCTGCAACTTGAAAGAAATATCCTAAAAAATGCACAGTACTACTGGATAACGTAACACAGTCAGAGAGAAGAGGTGGACAACAGTTATAAAACATCACACTAATGCATTTGCTAGAGACTCTCACCCTCTCCAAAATGTAGAACTTACTAAACAAAAAAAAGAGGAAAAATATTTGTTATATATACAATCAAGTGTTTCCAGAATTGCTGCAACATTATGTGTCGAATGTCAGCAGCAGTTCAATGAAAACAAACATTTGAGTTTCTGTGGACAGTAACATAAGGCTTTCTAGTATACAGTTACACCTCTTGTCTTCTAGTGAGGGAGAGAACTTTCTGAAGCACCCTCGTACCTGTTGAGCATGGAATTTGTGCTACGATACGACAGCATTTGGCCGAGTCAACGTCCAGAAGTCTCATCCTGAGAAACATCACGGTCACACGATCCCACCGAGGGGAAGGTGTGGACATATTTCAGCACAGTGTAATTCTAGCTGGTCACGGCCCATCATCTGAACGGAGGGGATATCATCGCTGCTCCAACAGATCTCTTGTCTCTTCTTTCTGTCCCTTTTTCTTACTCACATCACATAATTACCTTCTTTCTTCTGGCAATTCCTCAGAGATCCGTGTCATTATGCTGCTTAAAGGATGGGCTGGTCGGAGGATTGACTGTCTGGACCCTCACTGAGACGTCTGGCTCCGTCTCACCGTCTCTAGTTTTCACAAATAAAGTCTGAACACCGGCCTCCAAAGCAACTCCTTCAGGGTTGTGATTTATTATGTATGAGCTGCATATCTGCGGTGTGATTATTTCACATTGGAAAGCTGCTGTTGCTATGGCTGTGTGTTTGCATGACGCCTGCGTATCCTCAGGCTGTCAGAGTTTATCTGGGCTCAGAGCGAGAATGTCGAGATAAGAGATGAGTAACGAGATAGACTGTTTGAGTGCCGAGGTTGCGAGCCGTGCTACGAATTCCAGCACGGGGAACGTCCTAATTTATCCTGCGAAACGGAGGGACGACAAAGCACACAAACAAACCGTTCAAAAGGGCAGCATCAATGTGTGTCACCCATGCTCGGGATACTGGAGCCCACATCATTTTTCTGTCATGATCCGTTGGATTATTTGTATGGAGGTGGGGTGTGTGTGGGGGTGAGAACAGGGGAGGCTACTCCTCCATGCAGGGGTCTAAGATATCAAAGCCAGAAGGCTGTGGGGAGGATGGAGAGGGTGGATGCAGCAGGAGGGTTCGGAGGTGGCGGGGGTTGGCTTTTGTTCCAACCCCTCCACCAGGATCCCTTGAAAAGATCACCGAGCAGGCCGATTCGTCGCGGCTCCGAGCCCCGGGCCTGCGATTGGCCGAGGCGGGCAAGCAGATGTTGGAGCTGCAGCAGGGGGTTCGGATGATTCCAGCTCCTCGCTCTCACACCGCGGGACGGTCGCACAGCACCAGCAGCTCCCACACACAACCTGCTGAAACTCAGGGGCCCATGGACTCACAACAACACACAGCGCTCGCTTGGGTGACTCTCAAAGACGGACACCACACTTAACAGTGGTCGCTGCAAACATCAAAGATGAACAGAAATGCTTCACCCCAAACTATGTTTGCTCCTGAAGTTCATTATGGGTGTTAACTGACCGTGTATGAGTCCACTTCAAGATGCTATTGACAGACTAAACATCGTGTCACGGGGTCAAAGCTTTACTCCTCTTTGAGAGTAGATTACAACTGCAAATGGAGCTTTTTGCATAATCCCAGTTCATTTTCAAGTGTGGAAAACGTCTTTGTAATTCATACTACTTGATGAAAACGGACACAGGTACATACAGGAATCATCCAGATCAAGTTTCATCTAGTTTTAAGTTCAATTTTGACTGAACCAAATGTAATTCTGAGTTTTTATGATCCTAAACAAGAACTCAAAGTGCAAGATTTGCAAGGTTTCTCACTTTTACTTTAATAAATGACAAAAATTGTGTTTGCTTACAAAGAATATGCACCGAATCCCAAAAAATGAACATAAATGCTTCATCCAGAGCTATGTTTGCTTCTGAAGTTCATTATGGATATTAACTGACCATGTATGAATCCACTTCAACATGCTATTGACAGGCTAAACATGGTGTCATGGGGTCAAAGCTTTACACATGCTTGAGACTGGATTACAACGACAAATCGAGCTCTTTGTACAATCCCAGTTCATTTTCAAGTGTGAAGAACATATTTGTTATTTATAATACTTGATGAAAACAGACACAGGTACATGCAGGAATCATCCAGATCAAGTTTCATCTAGTTTTAAGTTCAATTTTGACTGAACCAAATGTAATTCTGAGTTTTTATGATCCTAAACAAGAACTCAAAGTGCAAGTATTTTTTTTACAGCTTCTTACATTTACTTTAATAAATGACTAAAATTATGTGTTTGCTTGAAAATAACATGCACCAAACCTCTAAAAACAAAAATAAATGCTTTATCCAGAACTATGTTTGCTCTTGAAATTCATTATGGGAGTTAACTGACCGTGTATGAATCTACTTCAGGATGCTATTGACAGACTGAACATCATGTCATAGGGTCAGAGCTTTACACATGCTTGAGAATAGGTTACAACTACAAATGGAGCTTTTTGCATAATCCCAGTTCATTTTCAAGTGTCCAACTCATCTACATTATTAATAATATTTGACATGAAGAACACAGATACCTACAGGAATCATCATGATCAAGTTTCATCTAGTGTGAAGTTAAATTTGGACTGAACCAAAGGTAATTCTGAGTTTTTATGAATCTAAACAAGACTTCAAAGTGCCAGATGTGTTGAACTTCTTACTTTTACCTTAATATATGACTAAAAATGTGTGTTTGCTCAAAAACAACATGCACCAAGCCACTAAAAATGAACAGAAATGCTTCATCCAGAACTATGTTTGCTCCTGAAGTTTATTGTGGGTGTTAACTGAATCCACTTCAAGATACTACTGACCACATTTACTGGAAATGGAGCTTTTTATGTATTCCCAGTAGGGTTTCAAGTGTGAAACCATCTGGGTTATTTGTAATACTTTCTAAATGTGTGTGTATCTTTGTTAAAGTATTTAAAGTTGAAGAACATAGGCACATACAGGAATCATCAGGATCAAGTTTCATCTAATTTGAGGTTCCATTTTGCACTAAACCAAATGTCACAAATGATGTTACTCAAAAGCAATGCTACATTTTTATGGATCCAAACAAGAATTCAAAGTCCAAGATTTGCAAGGCTTCCCAAATTTACTTGAATAAAAGACTAAAAATGTGTTTTTGCTCAAAAAACCCATGCACAAAACCTCTAAAACTGACACAAGTTGGTTTGAAGTGATCTAACAAATGAAAGATTTCTTAATAATTCAGTATTTATGCTCAGTCTTGATCAGGTGCAGCTTGATTTTGTTTCACCAACAGAGCAAACTGCCCAAGATGAAAGGAAAAGGATGCCTCCACTCTTAAACTCTGACCTAAACTCCCTCTGAGTGAACTAATTAATGTGATTAGTGCAGAGATTTCTTGTCTGTGTGTCATTTGAGCGGTCCTGTTTCTCATCCCGGTAGCTCTGCAGCTCTTTATTCCTATCTTTAGCTTCTCCTCTGCAGCAGATAAGAGCACAGCTTGTACATAGTGGTCTTGTGATGCTGAGTGAAACCCAGCTGAAGCCTGGACAGGCAATATCTGCTGCAATTTGGGCCGGAATTGTAATTGGTCTGCTTTGCATCAGCAGAACTGATGCTTGCTGAAGGGTCTGGGTCCTCTATGAACTCTGTCTGGTAGATACGCTATCTGGAAAAATCTGCATTCTCCTGGGCTGAAAAACGTTCCAATCCGTTCGTCCTCCGCTTGGCTAAAGCTGCAGAACAAACGCTGTGTCTTCTGGTTTTCTCTGTCTCTTCCTGACATGTGTTTTTATACATAATAACAACAAAACACCCACAATGGGCTCAAAATGAAGGAAAAAACTAAAAGGGATATACTGGCGAATAAGAACTGAAAGGGGGAACAATTCATCTGACAATTCATTTAATGATATAGTGGCCTGGAACGAGTCTAAAACAAACTTTAACAAACACTTGTAGGTTAAATCAGGCTGAGTTTAATGAGTCTTCACAAGATGCCTTTCATTTCTAATTCCTTGCTTACAGTAAAAGAATATACGGCTTCAGTTTCTGGTTTCATCTTGTTGGCATCTGCAGTTACAGTTCTGGCTGAGTGTCGCAAATGAAAGTGTGCATCTGAATGTGAGCTGAGGTCACACACAACACAAATCGCACATTTGGAAAAGCCAACGGGGGCCTTTTAAATGAACATCTCTCTAGAGAGATTTATTGCATTTTCTTATACAGAAGAGAAACAAAACAGATGTACGGCTATCGAGATGGCAAAGGTTTTATTGACAATATGGCCCAGCGAGACCAAAACCGTTCAGCCTGCGTCTGGACAACTGCCACCAAAAATGAAGAGCAGCAGCGTCGTTTGGCAGAACATTTCTCAAGACTGCTCTAGGTGAATTCATCAGAACCATACAGCAGCAACATCCTTCGTGTGTTTAAATTCTTCAGTTTGTTATTTCTCCGCCATATTTGCTGCTCCACTTACTCGGACGGGAATATGCAAGCATGTTTTTGATTTTCCTGCTCGACGTCAGCGAACGGCGAGTGATTTAAAGCAGGAGGCGCACACAGGAAGGAGTTTGTGATTGATTGAAATAATGAACGGTTCAGGTTGTCAGTGCTAAAGCCAGAAGGTCAAAGGGCAATGCTTCTCCGAAAAAATAAAACAGACGGGAGTTGTCTTATCCGCTGAACATCAGCCCGCTGTGGCTCTGAAGTGAGTTTGCTCTCTTTGAAGACGGCGCTCCCGTAGGTGTAGCATGGCGTGACTCCAGCCGAACAGGGTGAGGAGACCTGTGAGGGGAGATGTTCTGGTTGTGGTTATCGGCGTGCTATGCTGGCATCCAGGCAGCGCAGCATGCTGGAGAGATAACAAGCCTTCGGGAGGGGTGGGGGAGGGAGTCAGACCATCCACCTTTTAATACCATGTGACCAGGCCTCCACCCAGCCAGCGGACAATTGAAGTCTGAGCCAGTAATGCACATCTGTGCCTTATTTTATTGCTGTTCAATTTTGCGGCGGTATGCGCAGAGGGCAACAAACAAAGCACAGTTCCACCTTGTTCCCATATCCCCGACTGAAATCTCCACGCTCCCCCCTCCCTCCCCACCTCACCCCTCCGCCTTCCTCTCTCCCCCCTGTGTGGAGACCCATTTGGACACACATAGGCATGCATTACAGAGAATGCAAAGCTACAGATCTTATATTGAAGCAGCATTCCAGTGTAGCCCCCACGGGGTACATGACAGGGTTTTACTTAAAAGAAAAAACGGCACGCAGAAGGAGACTTCAAGT
The DNA here is from genome assembly GCF_022539595.1 of Amphiprion ocellaris. Lineage (NCBI taxonomy): Eukaryota > Metazoa > Chordata > Actinopteri > Pomacentridae > Amphiprion > Amphiprion ocellaris. Next base: position 31,335,072 of record NC_072772.1, on the reverse strand, counting down.
CTGAAGAGGATATTAGAAAAATACATAGGAAAAAAAAAAACGTCCCCTCTGGCAATTTTTTTCACTTTCAGGAACAATTTTGTACCTTTCCTTCAGAGGGGAAAGTGTGTTCAGATGAGAGGGGGCAGAGAGGAAGGGAGGGATGCCGGCTTTTTTTTGTGTGTGTGTGCAGGTCTGAAGTGCAGAGGACGTAATGAAAACCAACTGGCAGGCCGTCACTATCTATCCATCCTGGCCGAGGAGAGCATTGACATGGAGAGGAAAAACAGGCCCTCTACTAATCCAGTCAGGCCTGCGCTTCTCTTTCTCTTCACTCCCTTCCTTTCTCTACGCTTTATTTCCATCCTAGAAAACTGCTCTCAAACTGAGCTGATGCCTTTTAGAGAAAATAAGGGGGGATGACTTACAAGCAGGATGATGATATAAGCTGACGCGTAGCTCACTGAGGCCGAACATGTCTTTGCCATTAACATCCACTAAATTTCACTTGTGTTTTTCCAAACATGACAAGCAAAAAAATTCTATTTCTGCTTTTTTTTGTTGTTGTTGTTGTACCAGTGAGAACACAAATCTCTCATGTTGCTTTGAAATATCACATCTTCCAGGGAATAACTAACAAATGAGCCAGATGCTGTGTTTCTGTGTGTTTTTCATGCAGACATTCAGGCCTCCACAGTCTAAGTCTTCAGGTTTTGCTGCGTCCCACCTGGCTGCTCGCTGAAAGCCGTCTTTGGGTCGATGCTGAATGTTGCCCTGCAGTTCAGTCTGCAACGCGATAAGGCCCTGAAGAGAGCTCTTTCACGCCCACGCTGCTTCCTAATCCACACTGCGCCACCAAAACCACCAAGCCCAATATTAGCTTTCCTGCAGCTGCCCGTCCAGGTAAATGAATATGAGCATGTTTGTGCGATTGCGTGTTTCTGAACTCTGGAAGGAATGCAGCTGTGGATGTTTTCACTCTGATGCAGAGCTGAAATCTGAGAAAGTAACATTTTTTATGTGTCTTCCAAAGGTTTGCTGTCTATGATGGATTATGGATTTTGCTGGATTGATTCTGAAATGCTCAGCACAGGTTCTGAGAGCCAAAAACTGACATTTTGATCATCGATCTAAAACCCCAATGACATTGAGCCTACAATAATATGAAGGATAGCAAAACTTCGCATCTGACAAGCTGGGAAAAACAAATGTTTGACACTTTAACCTGAAGAAAATGATCAATTAGTCATGAAAGATATTGCTGATTTCTCTCTGTGAGTTTGCCAATGATGAAATTAATCATTTCAGAACTGCTTTGGACACTGATTTTAAGGAGACTTTCTAAAATAATAGTCAAAAATGAAGTGTGGTGTGGATGTCAGCCCCCTTTAAAGGGAGAAAAACAAGCTAATTGCATTTAAAAAGATTGTAAACACAGTTTTAATTGCAGCTGAACTGATGTTTTAATCATCATTTGGAAATCTAAATGCATTCAGTCTACAAACATGAAAGAGAGCAAAATGTCACAACTGAGAAGCTGGTAAAGCACATGTTTGACACTGGATGTTGATGATTTCTGTTTGTGAGCTTGTAAATGATTCAAATAATCCTTTCAGGACTGCTTTGGACATTGATTTTGAGAAATTTTTCTGAAATAATAGTCAAGTGTAGTGTAGATATCAGGAAGAAAAACAAGTTAATTTCATTAAAGAGGTTGTAAACACAGTTTTAATTGCAGCTGCATTTGAGTTTTTCACTGTAAAAGCAGACATTTTGATCATCAGTCGAAAACCTAAATGCATTCAGTCCAGAAACACATGCATGAGAGCAAAATGCCACTTTGAGAAGCTGGAAAAAGCAAATGTTTGACACTTGATGTTGCTAATTTCTCTTTGTAATCTTGCCATTGATTCTGTTTATCATTTCAGGACTGCTTTGGACATTGATTTTGAGAAAACTCTCTGAAATAATAGTCAAAAATGCAACTGTAGTGTGGATATTAGGTAGAAAAACAAGTTAATTTCATTAGAAAGGCTGTAAACAGTTTTAATTGTGGCTGCATTTATGCTTTTCTATGTATAACTCAATCTACAAAGACATTTTATGGTCAACACCTTTTCTGATATGAATATTAATGCAAGAGGATTTATTTTCCAGCTTAATAAGCAGAGAGACTGCCTTTTTGGGGGGCAAATGTTCTATCAAAGTCTACTAAAGAGGCCAAAAACCACTGAGCAGATCAGACATAATGTTAAAATCTGCCTGAGTGAAGCTGAAAGGAATGAAATAATAATCAGACAAGGTGTTTTTGTGCCATCAGAGGAAACATTGTGGTGCCTATTGTAGCTGTGAAGCCTTTATGAGCGCTGCTCTGTAGTTAAATGTTTGTTAACACTCCATCCAGCGTTTCCCTAATCATCAGTCATTAGTACCGTGCAACAGGCTCCTCTCATTAGCCTGACAGGTAGAGAGCCTTTCATTCTCTCCACATTTATTATTGCCTGCTTTAATGAGCACTTTGGACCATCACCTCCACTCGGTGATTTATGGCACTTTTAGCGGAGATCAGAGGCCCTGGCCTGTTGCGAGCCTGTGAAGCCGGCAGCCTTTTCCTGACACACCGGGCCGAGCCTGGGACACCGGGGGGACACAGCTGGGCCCAACATGGCCAGAGGTGTGAACTCCTCGGGCCTAATGAGCTGATGGGAGAGGCGGATTACAGAGGGGGTCAGAGGTGATGGGACCGGGGCCAAGGAGGCTGGTCTTAATATCCATGAGCCAGATTAAAAGACAAGAGATTAACTCCATCCGATACGAAGTCGCAGCAAATTCCACGAAATCAAAAAAGCTCATTTTGGGACGAGCTGACAACGAGTCCATCCCAACAGTATCTGCAAGTGTTTCAAGTCAATGACGACGACGCATGCAGGACAGGAGTTTTTTTTTACTTTTCCACAGAAACATGCACCATAATTAATTTCCCTTGCAGCTCAATGATTGCATTGTGCATCCAATGGCAACCATGCATGCTGTTGTTTTTGTTTGTTTATAGATGACTTCACTTTAATGTCCAAGAAAGCCTCAACATTTTCCAGATGTGCAGAGTAATTTTTCCACAGAATCATGCACCCTAATTAATTTCCTTCGCAGCTCAGTGATTGCACTGTGCATCCAAACATCCAACGTGTCATTGTCTCTTAAATTTTCCCGACTTGACAGCTCTGTGCTCACAAACAGACCATTCAGTAGCAACCGAGTCTTTCATTAGAGTAGATATATGCGTGCGACCGCAGCCTGATCAGTGAGGACAGGAAATGTAATTGTGTGGCTGTTAAATGTTTGTGTTGCGCAGTGAGTTTTCCTTCGGTTTTCTTTTGTAGATCCACATCTGAAGAGCATAAAACTGATCTAATAAGGGGTAATGTTGATGGTTTTATCTAAAAATGTGACCAGTTAAGCTCATTTATTAGTGCAAAAGTACAAGTGAGATTTTATCAGGAAAATGACAATAATTTAAAACAAATGTTCAAAATATTCCCATATGTGCATCCGTCCTCAATGAACAGATTGTTTTCAGATGATTTTCAGTTAATTTTAGCGACATATTTGTAGTTTTTTGTGTGAATAAGATAAAAACTATTAATCTTAAAAAGAAATTCCTGTGCCAGATATTGTTCAGACAAAAACACAATGCCATAACATAAGAAATGCAGTGCCTAAAAAAGTAGATAACTATAAAATAATAGCGAAATAAAACAAGTTAGCTAAAATAAAGCTAGAATAGAACAGTAAAAAAAAGTAATGTTGGCAATTATACTGAGGTATGAAGTAGTGTCACACAAGATTATGAAGCACTTTACCTAAAAAATGGGATGAAAATGAAGAAATAATGCTCATTATACTGGTAATATAGTACATAAAAGTGAAATATTGCACATGTAATCAAAATGTTAAACATAAAACTGAATTTCTGCACCTGAGAAATGCAAATATTAAATATTGCACATTATTTTGCACATGAAATGAGATGCTACATATGATACGGCAACTAATACTGCACAAACTACTGAGAAAAGTCACATTTGTTAATCTCTTGACTTGAATATTCTGAAACTGTCCTGCTGCCGGTCGAACCACTGATATTCTTTTGACAGTCGTGAGGGTGGGAGGGATTCTCGGAGAGGTCAGGGTTGTGTTAGCCACGCTCCTCGGTGGCCCTGACCCTGCGAGTAAATCCACCCACGAGCACCTGGGACCAGACATTCGTCATTATCAAACCATCTGAGAAGGCTGCTGTGATGCTGCACCTGTCGCAGCAGTTGGCGGTCGGCTGATTTCTGCTCCTCCTGACACCAAAATATCCAAAAGACCCCAGTAGCTGCCTCAGTGTTTCACATCAATCCACCTTGAGAGCCGAGATTCCACCTTCTCTTTACTTTCTTTCCACCAATTTTCCCCGGCTTCTCAGTTTTCCTTCAAACCTGACAATCAGAAGAGTACAGAATATATCATCCTGTCTTCTGCTTCATGTTATCTGATCTGGTAATAAATCTGCACACACCTTTCCTTCACACAATTATTGAACTACGTCTTGTTTAAATGTTTACAGTCTGATTATTTTAAATGTGAGAAGCTTCAAGGTCTGGTAAATTATTTTTATCCTGAAATGCTTTATAATAACAGAAACAAAAAGCCTGATTGTGATTCTGAATATGAGAAATATTCATTTACAAACCCATACCAGCTTGAGAAGAATTTAAAACTTTGTAGTTGTAGATGCTGTTTAATTTCTGGTAAGTCTGTTTTTTTCTTTTTAGTTTTACAAAGTCATTTTTATTTGTTCCCATACTTGTTTTCTATCTGTTCTGTTTAAACATAGCCTGCAGTTCAGCTTGAAAATACCCAGATTTTTTGTCATGTGACTGTTGGTTGCAGCTGAGTCATTAATGGCTTCTTATGTGCATCAGAGTGCAGATCTTTTTTTTTTTTTTAAACAGAATATGTTCAATGCAAAAGGTTTATTTTTTGGAGAATTTTAAAATGAGACATGATGAATAAATCTCATGCTAAGATTTGGTTATTTTTCCCAACAAGAGTCCACATCACACATGACTGGTTTAAGAACTGACAAAATCTGACAATTGTTTTGTTTTTGCAGTTTCTGGCCCTGAAATTAGTGTGATTTTTTTGTGATTTTTAACCCTGCAAATTTGCATCATACCACTTTCATTCAGACTGCAGCCGAGACAGTGTATCCATTCCCCCAATGCCGTTTTGTACATATTCAATACAAACCTTGGAACCTTTTGCAAGCACTGGTTTCTCGTAGGACCAGTTGGAGTGGGACCTAATTATTATATATCTGTTGTTATTATTATATATCTATGTGTCTATGTCCTATGTGTAATAGATAAATTAACAATCTCCACTTATTTTAGCATCAGCTGGAAAGCAAAAACACACCAAAAAATGTTTATTTAATTGTAAAGAAATTCAGACGTCAAGGGGTTAAAGATGAAATGCCCTTTCAAACCCACCACCGGGTTTTGGAACTTTGGGAATTCCATGTTATTTTACGAGAAACCTTATTTGTACACATTATATGGTTTTTGAACTTAGACTTGATATAGTTGAAGGAGCAGCATGGATACAATCCCTCATGATTCACTGGATGACCTTTTATTGTTTTAAAAAAGCATGAAGAAACCAGAATTTGTATCTAATTTCGATTTAGCGTATTAAAGAATTATCTAATTAAAGTCCAGGAACTTTCTTTTGTACTTTTGATGGGTTGTGGTCACTTTTTCCATTGAGGCCAGATATTCCTGGAGCCATTTCTCCAAACTGGAACAGCTTCACTATTGTCCACTGAATGAGAGTTGTCCTCTTTACTGAGAGACATGGTAGTAGGACATGCTGCACCACTAGAGAATTAATTCCAACTAGCTTACTGCCAAACAAACACACTGTAGGGATGCAGTATTTTTATTGTATTATGTGATCAAGCTCTGATATAATCAGCATGCAAATCTTTGAATTTGATTAATTTTCACAATGAAAATCAAGAAAGTCAAACAGAAAAATCAATTAAACTCTGATTGAATTCAGTGAAACGGAAGTAAAATGAGAAAAACGGACAGTTGTTTGTCGCTAATGCACAAAAATTCTTCAAATTCCACTTGTTCATCCTGAAGATGCAACAATAGCAACTGTGGAGCTTTAAGGCTCAGAGGAAGAAGATCCATGTGTCAGACTTCACTTCGTTCTTTGTTGTTTTGGGCTTTTTGTTGATGAAAAATGGTTTATTCCAACTGAAATCATCTCCTCAATCATCTCTTTTTTGCATTAAAGGTTTGTATGATAAACTATGGATATTTGGGATGGTATCTGTTCATGAAAAACAAACCAAAAAAATACAGAATATATCCCCTTTGCGCCCTACAAGTTGGGTCCTTTTCCCCAGTGTAAGCTGATCTGTTCCAACCCCACAGTTTGGAATAGCATCTGCATCTTTTAGGGAAAATATTTCAATTTTCCTACCAGGAATTCTGAATGGATGGTTGCTTTTATTACTTTGGGAATCAAGAGAAAGAAAGAAAGACCTGACTGGCTCTACAGGCAGCCAAAAACTCCATGTAAACAACAAAAATCTCCAAATATTCCAATGCATTTGCTCTTATCTTTGTGGAGTCATATATGACCTTTAGCTGTCTACTAAATTTAAATGTCTATACACTAAACTGAAAAGACTTGTGAAATCAGTTCAAGAGCGACAGCAGGTTCCAGAGGTGCAGACTGCCAGAAACACTCTTGTGAAGATGACCATCCTCCCCATGTTTGACTATGGCGATGTCATCTGGCCCTTAAGTGTGTCCTTAACAGGCCTGATGTCCTCCATCACTCAGTCATCCATCCTGCTACACCTTTTCCATCCACCATTGTAACCTTTACAAACTGGTGGGTTGGCCCTCCCTTTATACCAGGCGACTCCAGCACTGGCTTTTACTCATCTACAAGGCCCAATCACATATCGTTGAACCTCCTACATCCCATAACAACTACCACCTGAGGTCCGGTGATCTCATGACACTATCTATCCCCAAGGTTTGCACTGTCTTTGGCCAGAATTCCTTTCACTTTGCTGCTGCAATGGATTGCAATTAGCTCCAAAAATCTCTGGAACTGTCATCTCTTCTATGACTTTACATGTTTAAGCCGTTGCTGCAGCAGACCTTGGCTGACCGGCTGTGTCTCACTGAATTGCTAGCATTAATGTAGGTAGTTTTTAATCTCTGTTTAAACAATGTATATGTACTGTTAGTTATCTTTCTTCCTGGGGCGTCTTGCCAGGTCATCATTGTAAATGAGGAATTGTTCTCAACTGAAATTACCTGGTAAAATAAAGAATTAATACTAGTAACTGGTGGGATGTTTGTGTTTGGACTGTGAACTGGGCCTTTACCGGTTAAAGAGTGTCAGTGAGCTGCTAGTTTCTATCTCTCCCGCTGCAACAAAAGCAACATCCAGTGTGTCATTTAGGTCATAAACCTGCAATTTTTCATGTGTGGACGCGCCCAGTTTCACTTCCCATCCCGCTGCAGTCCATTTTATTTTAAGTATACAACTCAGCAGTGACCTCAGTCCATCGGGGCAAGAAGGCAGCGCGAGGGAGGAAGTCCGGCGAGCTCATGCTGGGCCGGGACATTAACTGTGAGAGCACACAGGCCATGAAGTACATGCCTCTTTAGAAAGCGGTTTTTATTCGCCTTTCACGGGGCTGTAAACTGCCTTTCAGTTCCCTGATCAGGAGACCACAGGCACACCAGCTCCATCAGTCCAAACGCTCTCACCGTCCACGAAACAGGATACAAGAAGGTATAGATGGGCTAAACTTCGAGGGGACTTTTGTCCAGCAAGCCTAATTTGAAACAGGAGCCTTTCCAGACAGCTCTATCTGGCCGGTCTTCCCAGCTGTCCCCAGAGAGCTGCGATTTATGGAGCGGAGTGGGAAGAGAAGCCTGCGGGACGGAGCGGATTGTTCACGGGTCTAACTCGTCTCTCTGGCATGAAGGGGGGAGAAAAAGAAGATGGGCAACGCTGGACGACATAGAAGCTGAGATCATTATGAAGACATCAGTGTCTCCGCTTCACATCTGCCCAAGATTCCCCCAAAAGCTCGTCCTGTTCCGGTGAAAAGTAGCTCCTCTGGGGTTTAATAGAACCTCTAGTCAGTGATAAGATATCAGAGATGAAACACGCATCCACACAGCTACATGTAAAAACAAGCACACGGACATACGACGCTGTAAATAAGCATGTACAGTCGCAGACATACACAAATATGCACACGTGCTCTCTTTGTTTACTCCTGCTACATTTTCCTGTGGCTCCACGGAGATTATCTGCTGATATTCTGCAGAGATTGTGGCCCCTGGTAGGAGGCTGCAAAACTCCACATCTGAAAATGCAGAAGAGATGGTATCTACCTGGTCGGTGTGTTTGACCAGTGCAGATAAACAGATAAAAGTACAGTGGCTTATAAAAAGTTTTCCTCTTTTATCGCTTTTTAACATTAAAAAAGCAATTTAATTTGGCTTTTTTTGGCAAGAATTTACCAAAAAAAAGACTCTCATGCCAAAGTGAAAACGCATTTCTACATAGTAATGTCAATTAAAAATATAAATTGTGAGAAAAAAGTGATTGCAGAATTATTTACCCACTTAAAGTATTTAGTAGATGCAGTATTTAGGATTTACTAGTGACAGGACCTTCCACATACAGGTGTCTTTACTTGAAACACATTTACTGTGTCCAGATGGTCTTTATTTCAGTTTCAACTGTTGCAGCAGCATTTGGCTGCACCTGTGTTGCATTTATGTTTATATAGTTTAGTTATAGTTTAGTTTATGCAATCACTTATTTTACATTATAGATTTTTAATTAATTGATGATTTTTTGTACAAATCTGGTTTCACTTTGACATGAGTCTTTTTTTGGTCAATTCCTCTCAAACAAGCCAAATTAAATAGCTTTTCTATGTTGAAAAGGAATTAAAAGAGAAAAATTTGAAGGTGGTGAGTACTTTTTAAATAGAAATTGCACTGCTGCTTGCAATATACCAACAAAAGTACAGTGGTTTATAAAAAGTTTTACTCTTTTTTTGCTTTTGAACATTGAACAAGCAATTTAATTTGGGTTTTGTTGACAAGAATATACAAAAAAAAGACTCAAAAAAGAAAAAAATTCACCCACTTCGATGCACCTTTTTACTGGCTGGACTTTCCAGATACAAGTGTCTTTACTTGAGACAATGCAAAAATACAAAAAGACTCTTTCAATGCAGTGAATATGTTTTAAGTGATTGAATTATACTGGCACCTGTACTATAATTCACTGAGTCACTGGTGAATCCAAAGACGTTGCATCTACTAAATACTTATGCAAAAACTTATTTCCATTTTATGTTTTTTAATTATTTGGCATCACTTTGTAGAAATCTAGCATGAAAGAGTCTTTTTTTTGTTATTCTTGCTAAAAACGCTGAATTAAATTGCTTTTTTTCCAAGTTGAAAAGCAATAAAAGGGAAAACTTTCAAGACGGGTGCATACTTTTTATAGGAACTGTACTTTATCAAAGATGAGGGCGCTGTCTGTGTTGGGAAAAAGAAGAAATGAGGGCAGTGGAGGCTTTATCACACCCTGACATCCTGTCCTCCCTTCTGCTCGGTAAATGCCAGGATCTGCTCAAATCCCTGAAAACAAACAGCCATGACTGCGTGGCAAAACATCCTCTGGAGTAAAAACCCGGCTGATGCCACGGTGCGCTGCTTGTGGATTATTTTAGCACCTGGGAGAATGCCAGTCATTTCCAAAGGCTGCAATGAGATAAGTTTAAACATCCAAACATGTTGGGCATGCGCTCTTCTGCAAGCTGACAAATGTGCTCTGCAACATGCTCACCGAGGAATGTACGCTGACAGCTCCGCCACGCATGATGGAGGGTGTCTTTCTGGACAATGGCAGCTGGTAGATGCTTGTGCATTTGCGTATTGACATCTTATGGTATTAGTGACAAATATGCATTGTATTTGGTGGCACCTTTTTGTGGCACTAAAGGTCACTTTACACCCCACAAATTAAAGTGGGAGTTAAAATCAGCATAAAGTCAGTATTATTGTGAAGATTGTGAATAAAATTGTGAATAAAATGCAGCTTACACAGTTAAAGTGAGTGACTTAGTTAAAATAACATAGTTTAGGAGCAGTTTTGAATTCTTTAATGCAGTCTAGTATGTGCATATATGATGACAAACTAAAGGAAAACCCAATATAAAATGTCCTATAAGAGTTAAGTCCACTTAGAACATTATGTACACATAATAGCTTCACTAAGTTACTCGAAAAGTTTGCCAAATTTTTATGCAAGCAGCATCACAGCTGTCTTTTTACTGCTTCAGTGTTCCTTGGTGTGGATTTTTTTTGAGACTCTGGAACTCTGCTGGAGGGATAAAACACCATTCTTCTAAAAATTATTCCCACATTTGGTAGTTTTATGATGTTTAACACGTCAGCTCAAATTTCCCATCAGTATTCCAATAGATTGAGACCTGGTGACCAAACCTTAGAATTCACATCATTTTCTTACTAATCCAAACTTTCAGTGACCGCTCGTGATCTGTGGAAGGGAGCGTCGTCGTCCTGGAAGAGACAACTCCCATCAGGAAAGACATGTTTCTTCATAACAGAGCCACCGGATCCTAGAGGTCAAAGGTTCTGGTTTTTCCTTTAATATGTCACCCGACTGTATGTGTGTTGTGGAGAAGGATTACTTTCCTTTATTTCTCTGTCCTTTGAGCACATCCACACATTCACAGTGGAAATTAGTTTTGTTCTGGTCGTTTTATCATGTGAGAGAATACTTTTACTTCTACTGTGTTGTTTTTTTTTTTTTTAAAGCTAGTTATGGTTTTTCACCATTAATATGCACATGGAGAGAATAATGTTTCTTCTTTTCTATACAAAGGCACCTTGAAGAATGTAAAACTGTCAGATTCTGTATTTGTTTTAGATATTTTATTGGCTATGAGGTTAAAGTGTTAGCTTAGATGGCTTAAATCTGTGTGTCTGTACTGAACAGTGCAGGAATTGTTAATTTTCTACATCATAATGAGTTTGGTGAACTGTTTTTCAAAGGCCGGCACCTTTCAAACAAGAAGAGACAACATCAGACACACAAATGAGCCAATAATAAAAACCAGACTAAAGAAAGAAATATCCTACAAAACAACAATCTGCATTATTAAAGCTAAAGCTATTTGTGAAAGACACTGACGATGAGGTTTACAGCAGCTTTGAAGTCAGTCTGGGACAACAGGTTCTTTTAATTTAATTTCACAGGAGCAGAAAACATGAGAGCTTTCTTTCCATCTTTTATTTCCTTCTAGAGACAGACAACAGATTTCTGTCTTATGATCCCAGATTATAAAGAAGATGAGCTCCAGGAATAATTCTGCAAAGATATGAGGGGAAATTTGTCCAAGTAAAGGCTTTATGATTTAACAATTCAAGGAAATATGTATTAAAAATGCTCCAGAAGTAAAAGTCGCAGTTGAACCTCAGTCACGTATTTGAACTACTGTGCAGGAGTACGAAGCCAACTGGGTCCAAATCCAGCTGAATAATCGTAACAGAGAGCGCCACATGCACCGCTCAGCAAAACAAAACAGTGAGGAGAGCTCGTTGAAAAGTCAGCGCACAAGAAAAACACCAAAAAAAAAAAACCACGCTGAATGTGGAATCCAGGCTGGGTTTGTGTGTGTGAAGGTTATATGACCAGGCGGGGTGTGAGTGAAAGAGAGTGTGGTGACCTGTAACAGCTCCATGACTCTCAGTCTGGGGCTTTAAAATCCACACGCCGGGCCTGGATTGAACCCGCCGCAGACCAGCAGCCCCAATGGGAAAGCCATTGTTTATTTAACTACTGTTATATGGAATACCTAGTGACAGGAAGTCCTTAAAACAGCAGCAGTTGCTATTTATATAGTCCCTTTTTGAAGTAAACACACTTGCCGCCCCTCCTCCTTTGCTGCAGACACCCTGCCGTTGAGGAATGCACCCATTCACAAGCTGGTGGCCATCTTGGAAGCTTGCCTCGCACTTCCTGTTTCCATGGCTACACTCCAGGGCTACGGGGAGATGATAAGCGATCGGGTCCTAATCCTCTTCATCTAGCTCATTTTCTACATCACTTCATGCCATTGGGAGTGAGCTGGAAAAGCCAGTTAGCCGCAACAAGCGTCGCATTTTTACGCACATAATCGCCGGAATTCGAAAATGTCCACGAAAAGAGGAGAAACTCGGTTTGTAGCGAGGAATTTATCCAGATTGCCACATTCACTGAATTATTCTAAATTACTCTGCACACTTAAAATGAAGAACACGAGCAAAGTCAATGATCTTTAGTTCACTGGTAGATCCTAATATACATAAACTTGGATATAACTCTTTACCCAGTGTGCATCATTTTCCTCAATAAAGTGGAATTAATAACTTCTGGTCATGAGCTGCATCACTACATTATCAGCATTTACATTCAAATCTTTGTTTTAGATGCATTTTGAGCATTTTTTTCTGCAGAATGTCTCCCAACAAGTGTAAAAGCTCCTCAAAAATGTCTTGTTTTCCTCCTATTCTGAATATTCACAATCATTATATGTGTCCATGTGCTTGATAAAAGTATGCAAACACATGGCTTATAATGCCTAAACGGTTATAGATTGATTATACTTAAGCAGTCCCAAAATACATGAACTTAAATACAATTCTTTACCCTGCCCAGTGTGCATCATAGGCCTCCCGAAAGTATAATTATCACCGGATTCCTACTTCCTGTCATGAGTTGCACCACTACATCATATGTGATGAGCATTTACATTTAAATCTTTGTTTTAGGTGCATCTGAAGGATTGTTTTTTGCAGAATGTCTCCTAACAAGCATGGCTCTTCTTCCTATATTGTAGTTTCCAACCATCTGATTATTCACAATCATTATCTATGTGATTACATGTGTACATGTATGTTAAACCACATGCAAACATGTTATTTAAATGGTCTAAATGGTTATGCACTTGATTCTATTTTTCCCACAGGCTACATTTACTGAATTATTCAAAACACATTAACTTAAATACAGTTGTTTGCTTTGCCCACTGTGCGTCATAGGACTCCTTAAAGTATATTACTTCCTGTCATGAGCTGCATCAAAACATCATGTGTGATCAGCTTTGTTTACATTTAAATCTTTGTTTTAGGTGCATCTTGATCATTGTTTTCTGCAAAATGCCTCCAAATATGTGTGGCCTTCCTCCTATAACAATTTTCCACCTTCTGATTATTCACAACCATTATATTATGTGATTATATGAGTCCATATGCATGATAAACATATGCAAACACATCAGTCAAATGATTTAAATCAGAGGTGTCCAATTCAGCCCTCGGGACGACTTTGTAAAATATAAAAATTATAGAGAAGACATTAACTGCAAATTGTAAATCTGTAAAACTATAAATTTAAAATAATTTCTAGACCAAGAGTTGTTTTGATCATGAAGTAAAATACTAGATTGCTCATTGTTCTTTTGTCATTTCGTGTAGCGTTTTTGTAATATTCTCTCACAGCTTAAGGCTGTGGACTGTGGTAACTGTGGTAGTGTTTCCTGTTCTCTCTCTCTCTCCTAGGTGTGTTCGTGGTGAAGCTGGCAGCAGGTGTGCTGCATCATAATCAGCAGATGAGCTGCAGGTGGAGCTGAGTGACTGGTCTCTGAACGTCTCTATAAAAGCAGATGGCAGCCGTCATTCGAAGCTGGACCGTCGTCTAATCTCCAGTTAGTGCTGGCAGTAGAACTGTCTTTGCCACCAGCCTAGAATTTCCAGTAATTCTGTTTTCTGTGTTTAGAAAGCTGATTCCTGCCTGCTGAGTTGCCTGGGTTCCTTCGTCTGCTGGTTTTTCGCCTTGGATCATGGATTCTGCTTTCTTCTCCGGAGGATCTCCACCTGTTGCCAGCTTAACCTGGTACCATCAACGTACACCTGGAAAGAGGACTTTCTCTGGAAACATCTGCCACGACCGGGTTCTACTGACCCCAACTTACCAAGCACATGGTGAACACCAGGAGGGAGAGTTCTGGATGAAGTCAAACCAAAAGGACTGTTCTCAGCTCATCAGCTAAGTCTCCAAAGCCCTAGTATCACCAGACTATTTGTGTTGTTAATACGTCAAATTAAATAATCAGCGTTCCTTATTTAACTTAAAGTATTTTATGCTTGCATAGGATAGTTTAGATAGCTTTAGTCTGGGGTTTCAGCTCATAATTACTGGTAGTCTAGGCTGGGTTAGTTGAGTATTTTCAGTTGTTTCCCTACCTTGGTGTTTCCATACGTGGGTTAACCTTAGTTTCAGTTTCCATGTTCATGTAGTTATTCCTCTAGGGTTTTGTTTTTTAGTTCTAGTAGTAGTTTAGTTCTTCTTTGTCAAAGATTCTAGTTCTGGTTCCTGTATAGAGTTTCTTGTTGTGAATAAAAGCATTTTTAAAACGTTTACGCTGGTGTGGTTTCATTCCCTGCTTCTGAGCCTTTTGAACCTGCCGTAACAGTTTTGTTGTTTTTTGCCTTTTTTTTTGTCTGTTTTCTGTCGTTTGTCTCATGTTGTCATTTTGTTTCTTGTTTTTGTTATTTTGTTTCATTTTTGTCTCGTTTGTGTTTTGTCTATTTTTTTGTTATTTTATTACTCGCTTTTGACATTTTTTGTCATTTGTGTAATTTTTTTGTCTCGTTTTTGTCGTTCGTCCATTTCTTTGTCACTTTGTAACTTTTTTTTGTCTCTTTTGTTTTGTGTCATTTCTTTTTTTTTTGTCATTTTGTTTCTCGCTTTTGTCGTTTTGTCTTTTTTTTGTAATATGTCTTGTTTCTGTTTTTTTTTTTTTGTCTTTTTTTTTTTTTTTGTCTGACTTTTGCTGTTTTGATCATAAAGTAAAACACTATCGTTCAGTTCCAGATACCTGTGACTAAGTGTTTTGTGCCTTTGTAGATAAACTGATCTGTTAGTTGTAGTGTGTAAATGATAAATTGAGGCATAATGTTATTAAAATTGAGTGTATTTTTCTTAAGAAATTTCAGGTTGTTCATAATGTCTTGGCAAAAGACAATTCCTGAAGTGTGAACGTTTTCAGAAAATACTTTTTTGGACTAAAACAAAGGAAAACTTTTGAGTTATTTACAGGTTATTATGCTGTGATTTTTACTGGTCACTTGAGATCAAATTGGGCTGCATGCGGCCTCTGAGCTAAAATGAATTGACACCCCTGGACTAAGTGGTAATAAACTTGATAACAATTGTGTTTTTGTTCAGTCTCGCAGTCAGAAAGTCCAAATCTGCACCGATCTGAGCGCTCAAAACCAACCGGCGTCTACATGTGAGAGCTGAGGTCACGCCTGAGTCTGCTGGACACATGTTTGTGCAGCTATGAGGGCAGCGGTATTCTGATCTGCTCCTCCGAACGATGCAGCCGTAAATCACAAGGTCACCATGAGCCTGTGGGGCCAGAGGAAACATCAGCGTTAAACAGGAATGATATTTCACTTCAGCCTCCTTCCTGCTCCACTATTCCCCAAATACCCTCTACCCGAGTCATGAGCGCTTCATCATGACAAGCGCATGTCAGTGCTGATTCACATGTTGGCGGGGAGGCCGGAACAGCACATCTGTACGATTCGGAAATCGCTTAAAATATATCCGAGCTGAAGTGATGGAGCAGGAGAGGAGAGATGGAATAGATGCATCGCTCAAGAAACCATGTGTTTGAGCTGCAGATGCAAATACTGTAGCTGTTTGTTGCCAACTGTAGCAGCTCTAAAGGTAGATTTTGGTTTCCCATCCTCTTCAGTTTCAGCAGTAGCTCCGTTTATGTGCATGAATATATTTTCCGGAGCTGCAGACAACTCACGCAAGACAGTGTGAAAACTGGAGTTTGGACAGTTTTACGTCCCGTAGCAGTTCTCACAGAGGCACGATATTCGGACGGCAGAAGGATGTAAAAAAGCCGGTCAGAGGATGTGCAGGGTCAGGAGGGACTCTGAGGATCGCTGTACATGCTGAAGCCCGGGGAGATGTGTGAATAAGTGAGATGTTACAGACTGATGAAATTCCCAGAGAGCCCTACGACGGACGGATAATACGATCCCACCACGGTGATGCAGAAAACAGATGGAGAGGGGTGCCTTCGAATTTCTCTTTCTGCCTTGTCTTGTTTTTTTTTTCTTCTCACATTCACACAACCACATACACAAACCTAGAGAAAGACACACACACCTGTCTGAGTAGCGAGATATACGGCCCTCTGAGGGGAAATCCGTTTAGTCTATCTTGTAAAATAATGTGATTTTTCTCACTCTCGTATACATTTCCTCACCCGCACAAAGTTTGCCTTGTCTTATAAAAAAGTTGCAAATAAATGTCCTCGGCCTTGCTACTCAGAAAAACCACCTCCGTGCTTCCGTAGCTTGTGAAAACACAGCAACAAATGACTTTTACATTTTACTCTCTAAATTTCACCCACAACATCCACTTATGAACAGATTTGGTAAATTGTTTGCTAGATCTTGTGTTTTGTCCCACTGAAAAAAAGACAAGCGACTTTTAATTGCACTTTACTCTCTAAATTATACCCACAACATCCACTTTTGAACAGATTTTGAGAAATTGTTGTCAGATCTGGTGTTTTGTCTTACTGAAAAATCAACTCCATGCTCTGTAGCTGAAAAAACACAGCAACGAGTGACTTTTAATTGCATTTTACTCTAAATTATACCTACAACATCTGCTTTTGAGTTATTTTGTAAAATTGTTGGTTAGATTTGGTGTTTTCTGCCTCTGAAAAAACATCTTCATGCCCAGTTATGTTATAAAACACAGCAACAAGTGGCTTTTAATCCCATTTTAGTCTCAAAATTACACTGACCACATCTGCTTTTGAGTAGATTTTGAGAAATTGTCAAAGCTGGTGTTTTATTCCACTGAAAACTACCTCCATGTCTACATTGCCTATAAAACCACAAGTGACTTTTAATTGTGTTTTACTCTCAATTTTTGACCCACTACATCTGCTTTTGAGTACATTTTGAGAAATTGTTTGCCAAATCTGGTGTTATGTCCCAATGAAAAGTCAATTCCATCCCTACATAGCTGATAAAAAACATATCAACAAGTAACCTTTAGCTGCATCTCCCATCTGTTTTGAAGCAAATTTTGTAAATTGTTTTTCAGATCTGGAGTTTTGTCCCACTAAAAAAACACCTCCATTCCTACATATCATATAAAAACACTGCAAGAAGCCACTTTTAATTGCATTTTACTCTCTAAATTATACCCACAACATCTACTTTTGAAGAGATTTTGTAAATTGTTTGTCAGATCTGGTGTTTTGTCCCACTGAAAAACCACCTCCTTCACAGCAAGAAGTGACTTTTAATTGCATTTTACTCTCCAAATTTCACAGACAACATCTCCTTTTGAACAGATTTAGTGAATTCTTTGATCTGGTATTTTGTCGCATTGAAAAAGCAACTCCATGCCAACATAGCTTTTAGTCTAAATTTCACCCACAACATCTGCTTTTGTGTTATTTAGTAAAATTGTTTGTCAGATTCGGTGTTTACTCCCACTGACCAATCCATAAACCGTCGAAAAGCAGAGGGACGGTCCTTCTGTTATCTGAAAGTGCCTTTTAATAGCACCGAGAGTCATTCGTACAGCAGGCCCCTGCCGACAGAGTCAACACAACTGAGCGCCGCTTTGCAGGTCATAAACACTCTGTTGACAGTGGTCAGAGGCTTATTATCCTCACAGCAAAGGACAACAAGCCCAGTGTACCAACTCCAAACAATCCCAGCCTGCAGATTAGCAGCTGCAGTTAGTAACCTCACTCGGGACAGTCAGTGTTTTATCACAAAAAGTGAGCTGCTGGTGTCTGTGCAGGAATCTGGTATTGGCTCAAAGTGTTGTAATCTATTTGTATTTGATAGGAAGTGAGGAAACAAGCCACGTATCAGTTAAATGTAGGCCAGAGGTCAGCGCTGCTTTGTGCGCTCAGTGTTTCTGCTGCTGCTGCTCTCTGCGATGGGAGGCTCGGCGCTGCGGATCTGGCAGCTCCTTGCAGATAAGTGAGCGCAGACCCCAGGGGGCCAGAGACGGCCGAACCCCTCCGTGGATGAGAAGTGTCTGTGCTGTCAGCTTTGGTTCCCAGCGTGGCCTCTCCGCCTCGGCCGCCCCCTCCAGCCCCCACCGAGGCCCTCCATGGCCCTTTGTGTGTGGACCAATGCTCCCTGTGGACTCGCCGCTCTCTGGCCTTTCACATGCGACTGTGTCCAATCACCCCCCCGCCTCCGAACCCAGAGCCTCCGTCTCCATCTCCAACCAGCTCCTGACCCCGAGAGGGACTCCGAGGCAGGCAGAAGGCTGTTATTGGCCAGCTGAATACCTGCCTGAAAGAAAAACGAATCACTTGCATGAAAGGAGGCGAAGGGGGGCGAAGAGTGGGTCTGACGAGACGTAGTTCATAGAGAGTTTATAAGCTGGTTATTAATGGTTAATAAATAATGTATTACTACTTCATAGAACAGGAATATAAAGTCAGGAGGAGAAATCCCTTCTCCTCCAGAGCAACTAGACTGATGAACAGTTTTTACCCACTGGGACTCTTTCACTGAACTGTACACACACATAATGTTTAACTGTTTACTTGAATGCACTTTATAATCACTACCCTAATCGCTTTATTCAAGCAAAGTTTACAAATGCAGAGTGCACTTTAGACCACAGCAGTTGTCACTTTAAGTATTTATTTAAACTGCTTCACTTTTTCTACATTGTTTCCCTTTGGTCAAGGAGGATCAGCAAAGTAAGAGTTTCATTTTACAGCATAACTGTCCAGTTTCTGTGCAGAAGAATTGCTAATCCTTCTCTGCTGCAGTTATACAAAAAACCAGATCATTAATATCAAACAGTTTTTCTCATCAATCTGTACAATCTCAAATTTTCTCTACATACATAAGAATCTGTGCAATATCACTGTATTTTTGACATATAGACCCATATATACATCAATTTTTTGGGTTTGCATTTTTACAGTCTTTTCTCAACAATCTATACAATATTGGTTTATTCCACATGTACAAGAATCTGTGCATTTTGCTACTATGGAAGAATCTGTGCAGTATCATCGTTTTTCAACATATAGACATATGCACATCTATTTTTTTGGATTGCCACCTAACAGTTTTTTTCTTTTCAATCTGTACGATATCAAATTCTTCTACATGTACAATAATCTATGTAATATCATGAAAGAATCCAAGCAATCCCACAGTTTTTCAACATAAAGACATGACCAATATTGTTATTTTGAACATCTAGAAGAATTTGGACAATATTTTTGGAAGAATCTGTGCAATTTCATTGTTTTCAAAAGTTTGGGAGTCACCCAGACAATTTCATGTTTTCCATGAAAACTCACACTTTTATCCATGTGCTAACATAACTGCACAAGGGTTTTCTAATCATCAACGAGCCTTTCAACACCATTAGCTAACACAATGTAGCATTAGAACACAGGAGTGATGGTTCCTGGAAATGTTCCTCTGTACCTCTATGGAGATATTCCATTAAAAATCAGCTGTTTCCAGCTAGAACAGTCATTTACCACATTAACAATGTCTAGACTGGATTTCTGACTAATGTTATCTTTATTGAAAAAATCTGCTTTTCTTTCAAAAATAAGGACATTTATAAGGGACCCCAAACTTTTGAATGGTTGTGTCGATATGTGCAATATTGTTATTTTCCACATCCATAGGAATCTATGCAACATTTGAGGGTTCACATATAACACATTCTATACAATATCAGCTATGCTTATGCATGTATGTATATTTCATGTTTAGTTTTTATTTTCCTACTGATTCCTACTATTTCCTGTTTCCACTGTTTCTTACTCTCCCCTTTGCTGCTGTAACACTACAAATTTTCCTCCTGTAGGATTAATAAAGACCTATTTTATCTTGTTTTGTCACTGTTAACCTTGAATTCATCATAATTGCAAGGTAAATTAAGTTTATGTGATTCAGGATAGGGGCTGCACAGTGGATCGGTGGTTAGCACTGTCGCCTTGCAGCTAGAAGATCCCTGGTTCGCATCCCGGCCTGAGCCTGGGATCTTAATGCATGGAGCTTGCATGTTCTCCCTGTGCATGTGGGGTTTTCTCCAGTCCCACAGTCCAAAAACATGCTGAGGTTTATTGGTAATTCTAAACTGTCCATAGGTGTGAATGTGAGTGTGATTGTTTGTCTCTATGTGCAGCCTTGTGATAGACTGGTTTCCTGTCCAAGGTGTCCCCTGCCTTCACCCTAAGTCTCCTGATATAGACTGCTGCCCCCGAGACCCTAATGAGGATTAAGCGGTGTATAATGGATGGATGGATGATTCAGGACCCAGTTAAGTTCATACTTAGAGAAAGGATTCCTTACAATCTGGTTACCAAACTGAGGACTTTTTAATGATCTGTAAAACCAGAATAAGTGATTTATCAGAATAAAATATATGAAAAGTATCCAGCTCCTGTGAGTGAAAACAGAGTTGAGGCTTCCCTCTCCACCATCTCCTCCATGTTTTCTCTCCTGCCGGCTTCTTGGCCTCGGCTCTGACCACCTGAAGGCCTCACTGGGTCGACCCGGCCTTGGCAGGGTTGGATCACACCTTCCACTGGGGTCAGCTGTCAGATGGTGAGCTGCACCTGCTGTCTGAAGCAGGGTGGGCCCTCCACCACCACCACCACCACCACCGCCCTGCCAACGCTGGAACACATAATTACTGCCTCAAAGACGATTATGCTGTTTACTCATGCCCATGCGAACAACAGATGACTGTTCCACGGCTCTGCCTCTCTGAGGAGGCGTCTCACCTTGTGATGAGGAAACCGCTGCAGCCAACCAACATTCAGGCGTCCAAAGCAGCAGCTCCGATGCCAGAAATGAGCCATAGCTATTAGCTGTTCAAACATCCCCCCTCCCCTCAGCATTTTCAATTCAACGGCCCCAGTGAGAGCTGGCGTCATCTGCCAGGAGCAGAGTGTTGCACTGGAAATAAAGAGAGATTCCTTCATAGCTCTGAGGCCTTGCTGCAGATAAAACTATCACAGAGGAAAATTTAATGAGCTTTAAGCGAGTGGACACCTTTTAGGAAAATACAGACAACAAAACATAACAGGACTTTGTGTATACACTTAGTTTGTGTCATGTGGTGCAAAATATTACCCCTTTTCAATCTAACACAAATGTGACTCCTCCTCCTCCTCTTTGGGCTTATTATGAACTGATGACAGTTAGATTAGTGTTTCTGGAAATATAATTAGCATTACATGTGTGGGAGATTTTTCTTGTAGTGATTACAAGCTGGCACAAGATCACAATTTATTACAGAGCAGAAATAAAAACCTATTATTGCTTATTAGCTGCGGCCTTCAGCAAATCATCTCAACAGGTGTAATATTTCTGTAATACCAGCAAAACAGTGGCACATATGTAAACTGTGCATCTGTTTGATCATGACTATTTACTTTGGATTAGTTTTCACTGATGGAATTTGGTTTCAAACTATTGAAATTCTGTAACTTTATATATTTTTCTGTCTTGGTGAACCTATTGACAAACATTTTTGCACCGTAAAAGGTGTTTCTGTGTATTTTTATGTGAAAAATGGGGGAAAGAAGAGCTAATGTTTAGTTTTGAGAAGCACTGACTTTCCTTCTATTGCAGCCAAATAAATGCGTAAAATGGAAAAATGCGCTCAGGTGCGTCAATCTTCGACAAAAACGTCCACGCGTGTGCGCAGAGGAGGAAGGAGGAAGTTATTTTCTCATTAGATTGTAAAACTTATTAATGCACAGTCTATATGGGTAACACCCCCCCTGCTCCCTCCCTCCCTCCCCTCTCCAGGAGCCGCATTGAGCTGCGGGGTTGGGACATTCCTGGTTTGACGACCAGCCTCTCGCCGCTGCCATGATTTGCTGAGCAATTCGACACTGGCTTCAAAGATGAGTGTGTGGAAGAGGCAGCGGTAGAGAGCAGAGAGAGCTGGAGAAGTTGCACTTAACGGGACAGACAGACTCACAGAAAGACAGAGACGGCGTGTTTACGCACCGAGCCGCCGGGACGTTACGCGTACTTTTTGTTTCCCCCAAACGGACTCCAAACTTTACCAACTCCAGCTCGAGTGGAGACCAGGGGGGAGTCGTCGCACCTTGGCCCCGAAGCCTGCGCTGCTGTGCGGGTCTGAAAACTCCGTCCTCCCCTTCTTCTCTCTCCACCTCCTCCGGCTGCCTTCATGTTCCTGCCGTCGTGTCGCACTTTGAGCCCGTTTCTAATGGAGGGCCCCGTACGGATTTGCCATCAGAATAATGCGTTTGGCTGCTGATTCTCCCGACGTCTCGCTGCTTCTTCTGCCCTCCTGCAAGAGAGGTAAGACGGGGGAGGCAGAGAGAGGGGAGTCCCGGGCTGGGAGAAGGGTTTCTTTTTACTTGGGGGGGAATGGCAGCTCGGTTTGCGCACCGGAGCAGCTGGAAATAACAAAAGAAAGAGAAGCAGAAAGCTCCGCAGTGGAGTTTTGATCTTTTACGCAAACATTGTCGTGTTTTGTGAACTTTGTGTTGTGGAGACCAGCGGCACGGAGTGGCAGTACATGAGCCGCAGTGTGGTGAACGGGGGCGCCCGAGTACGCAGAGGAATACTGAGTGTTTCCATGAATTAACGCCACATTATACACAACTTTTATACTCAATTACAACTCTGACTATTGGAAATTCTCTATATATGTTGGTTTAAAGTGTCAGAATATGATGTTAAATTCACATTTGTTCACTAAAAGAAAGAAAAATCCTCCTTGGAACACCATTTTCCAGCAAAATCCAACTTTCTTTTCTGCTAAAATGCACCCACAAGCATCCAGATTCCTGCTGAGCTCTCATCTATCTTCCTGTATAGTGACCCAGACTCTCCTCTGTTGTCTCTGAGGTGAAAGAAACACAACAAAAGACTAAATATTTGTTTGGTAAACAGCTCTGGAAAGGCACTTCATGAAACCAGATGGCCTGCGGCTGCATTGCTGCTTTTGGAAGATGAAAGAAAGAAGCAAATATATCCCTTTCCCAGATATTCCTGCCACCTTCATAAAAGCTGAAAATGGACACACGACTTTGTTCTAAAATTGTACATATATTATACAGTAGATCTGCTTCAGGAGCCAACTTGCAGCCACATTTACGGCTCTGCAGAAACACGGTGGCTTAGACTAATATTTGAAGTTTTTTTTTCCTCCTTGTCCACAGACAGAGAGCCTTTATTGTTCAGATAAATCCCCAGAGGGTGTCATAAAGGCTGGTTTGGTGAATCAGTGTTAGTGTTGCTCACAAATTTGGCGAGTGCACAAATCACTGCCACTGCTGGAGCGAAGGTGGCGTTTATTTACTGCTTTAGAGCTACACAAAGGAGAAAAAACATTAAGAGGAAAAGAAAAAGATGCACATGTGCGAACGCAGTCTCCAGATAAAGATCATCAGACAGTCTTTGCTTTGTTCCTTTCTGCTCGGTTTCACATGTTGCTCCTTCAGTGTCTTCTAATCTCTTGAGAGATGGGAAAGATTCCAAAAAAAAGTGGCTGAAATGTCAGAAAAGTCACAGATTTAAGCTGAGAACTGCTTGTAGAAGTGTAAGCAGGAGCTGATTTCACTCGAATCAGGGACTAAACTTTATGTTTTCTATCAATTTTCGGCTGGATCAAGTTTAGTTTAGCCTGCTGTTTCTAAAAACTGCCCCCAAAATTTAAATATTTAGGCAATTATAATCCAACATGAAGCTTTTTCTGTAGAAATGAAAAGGTGACAGTAAAAGTGATAGTGATGTTGTGTGTTTTTGTTCCTGACTTCCTCTGTCTGATGTTCACCCTCATCATCAGAGCTTCTTTTGTTACATGGGGGCGACCCTCAGAGGAAAAACTGCACACTTTAAAAGTTATGGAGAACAAAGTCCGGAGTGGCTCTCGAATGCATGACATCCAGTCGGTGGGACACACATGGCTGCTCCCAGATAAAACGCTCTCAAGTTCAAACGGTTGCTCGTGCATTGTTGCGTCGGCGGGGGGACAAGAAGACACTTCCGATGGCTTTCAAATCCTTTCAGTGCTGCCCGATATTGGGTCGAGCTTTTTGACAGAGAGGCAGGAGATTTGCTCTTTGTGCTCCGAGTTTGTACCAGAAGTTTTCAGTCAGCTGTGGCCAGTTTTGCTTCAACTTGCTTCATTTTAGCTTAATCGACTCTGTGATTTCCTGCATTTCCTTCAGTACTTTCCTCCCCTTTGGCTCTTGCTACTAATCTCACATAGAAATATGCTCTTCCTCTTGCATTTGTGCACCCTGGTAACAAAACTTGATGTTTTAAGTGGCAAAAAAATGCTTTTGCTCTGAGTTTTTCTTTAGTACATGATGGAAATATCAAATCATGGCATCCTACTATCTGTTTAAGGTGTCTTTTTTTTATAGGAGTGCACAAAAAATGCTCTTTCGTACAACAGAACGCCATCATAATGACTCTTTGAGTATTTTTAGTTTGCTCTTTTCCCCACATTAACTGTATCAGCATTGTGATAGAATCAGACAACGACGGAGCCTCAGAATCATTTTTTAAATGTGTTTTTTTTTTTTTTTTTTTTTAGGGAAATTAATAAGCCATTAGTGGCCCGGCTGTTATCAGACAGAGCTGAACAAAGCACAGCGGTGCCATTAAGCCAGTCTGAATAATGTTTGAGCCATTAGCGTGCTGGTTAATGATAAACACATGTTGCTGTAGGAGAACTATGTTAAGTGGGCAATTTGAATGTAAGCATGTGTAATGATACCAGCCCCGGCACTCATAATGGCTCTGGTGATTTTTCTGATGCAGTGTTACGTTCGCACAGGCACCAACAATGACGGATGGAGGTTGGAAGGTAGCAGCAGAAAGGAAAACTCAGGTTTCCATAGTAGCAGTGAGGTTTTGTTAAAGGTAAAACAGAAGTGAGTCCATATGTATGGTAAAATCTTGCAGTTTTGATATTGAAATGAAGCAACGGTTGATTTACAGACAATGTATGTCATCAATAAAAAGAGAAACTAGTCAGCAGTATCTTCTTTCAGCTTTTTAAACCCCCTTTTTCTGTTATTTCATGCTCTGGAAGACTGAAATCTGCATTTTCACCTTGTTTTTGCGGTCGAATGAAGCAGGGTTTTTTTGTGTTAGTACTCATCTGATTCATCAATTAGGTGATTGACAGACAATTTAAGTCATTAATGTGAAGAAAAACTTCCCCAAAATATCTAGTCTTAGCTTTTTACATGTTTTTTTTCTGTTAGTTTGGGGCCTTCAAAACTGAAATCTGCATTTTCACCTTTTAAGTCGAATGAAGCATTTGTCTTTTCGCACTTGTCTTGTTGGTTGGTAAGGTGATTGACAGACAATTTATGTCATTAACGTAAAGAAAAATTTCCCAAAAATACCTAATTTTAGCTTTTTATGTGCCTTTTTTCTGTTAATTTGGGCTCTACAAGACTGAAATCTGCATTTTCATCTTTTTTTAGTTGAATGAAGCAGTTGGTTTTTTTTACTGCTCGTGTGATTGGTCGATTAGGTGACTGTCAGATAATTTAAGTCAAAAATGAAAAGAAAAACTGGCCAACAATACCTAATTTTAGCTTTATACATGTTTTTTTCTGTTAGTTGGGGCTCTGCAATGCTGAAATCTGCATTTTCACTTTTTTTCAGTTGAATAAAGCAGTTTTTTTTGGTTAGCGCTCATCTGATTGGTTAATTAGATGATTGACAGATAACTTTAAGTCAAAACGAAAAGAAAAACTATCCAACTATGCCTAATTTTAGCTTTTTACATGCTTTTTTTCTGTTAGTTTGGGCTCTGCAAAGCTGCAATCTGCATTTTCGCCTTTTTTTCTCTTCATAGAATGAACATAAATTGAGTTATTGATCAGGCTGCAGTGATCTTTTCAGCTGGTAAAGAGTTTCAGTGATGGATAAGTGGCTGAAGGTCTGTCTGAGGTGAGTGTGGTGGGAAGAGGGTGTGTAAGTGGGTGACTACAGTATATTTTGGGCGCCACCAACATTCTAACTTTCCTCCAGGCCCAGGCAGCAGACCTCAGCTCTGGCCGGAGCGAGAGGAAGCGAACCTAAAACCCAAATCACAACGCGGTTTGCTTGTTTATTTGGTTTCGCGCTACAATCTGTCGTATTATTGCACCGAAGGATCAACCTTTTGCCCAAGAAAAATGTTTCGAGAGTGATAAAACAAGGCGGAGGAAAGGAGGGGGAAAATAAGGGAGAAAGTCGAGCGGCCGTGTTATTTTTCATCATTCTCACAATAAATTGACTTTCTAGAATTAAAGTCTTGTAAATCTCTTGATTTCTAATCCATACCAGCTCCTTAGTACGAAGAGCAGAATTTCCTGAACTAAAACCTGCCTTGGGTTTTGAACTCCTGACACACAGGCCTCCTTTCTGCTCTCATTGCTCAGGGATTGAGTCATGCTGCGGCGTTTTTCCCATTTTCTAATGCTGGCTTCAGCTCCCATTCGTCAAGGACAGACTCGGGCTCCCATTAGATGGACAGAGGGGAGTTTTGGGCAGCTAGCCAAAGAGCCCCCATGTTCAAGGAGCCGGGGGGGGGGGTGCTGATTGACAACACCCAGCAGCCATGAGCGGCGGGTTGCTGGGAAAAGATGGGCAGGTCGGCGAAAACAGTGCCACTGCTGGGTTGGTTAGTGCACCCTACAGCTGCAGCGCCAACAAGGGGGACAAAAAAGAAAAAAGGACTTCACTTTCCTCCTCTCAGGACAAACTGTGAGTGGAATCGGGTACACTGAAGTGAGCGCGGTAGCTGGAGGTGTCACTTGTGTTTATGCAAAGCTGTCTTTATCAGCACTTCTTATCTCCTCTGAGCTCACACTGTCATTATTTTAACTGCACAACACATATTTCTCTCAGTGGGACCCCCCACCCCCCCCCACTCATTTCTTCCATTCTCACCCCCCTACCCGACTCTGACAGATGATCCAAACAGCCTTACACCGGCTACGCAAAGCACGCTAGTCCAGGAGGTTACAGATAAGCTGCATGCTTCCTCCGCTACGACTTCTTCTGAAATGTCAAAGGTGAGCCGACTGTAGCCCAGAGTGTATACGCCGCCTTTCAACAGATGCTCGTGTCGAGTTTCTCGCAAATTCAGAACCTTGAAGGACCTGAAACTGGATAATGACTTTCGAGAGATTTGAGAAATGAAATGAGAAACATCGGGGCGTAATTGTTAAGACAAACAAACAGTTTTTGGGAGCAGCAGAAACAGATGTTTCCAGCCAGCCACTGAAAAGCAGCATGATGAAGCTGTGCAGGCTGCAGAGAGGAGCCTGCTTCTCCTCACAAGACCGTTAGCTTTCTTGTTGCTGTAATGGAAATACAGGCCTCGACTAAATATATACGTCCTCGATATGATAAGAGAATGTAAACCAATACCACACATGGAGCTTTGAGGGGAAAACACGTCGGCCAGGAGGCTGCAGATAATGAAAATGCCTCAAAGCAGATGGTCAGGAGCCCAAAGTGTGACACAGTAGGATGCAGGAAAATAATATGTAGGTCAGATCATATACTTGATTACAAAAAAGGCTACTTGTCGCACATTGCAGTTACTTTCTCTGGATGCCTTTGTATTTATGGGCTCATAATCATTTCAGGGAGTGTCTTTCTGGCAGTATATGTGTCTTTAACATGGTGCAGAACACCACATGTATGACAGAATAGAAAAGGTTTAAAGTGATGCTAAACAAGACAAACAAAGCAAGCGTTTTCCTCCCACAAATCCTCGATGAGTCCCATTGTTCTCCAGTCTCGTCTCTTGTCGTTTTCCTAATGATTCCTCAGCCCCAGGGAAGATTTCAGGGAGTGAACTTGTGAACCGGACCCTTGCTGACAACTCTCAAGTATTTCAGAAAATGCGAGGGGGAATTTTTTCTTTTCTTTTTTTGCATCCTCAGCGTCTTCCTGTTTGCAGGATTTCATTTCTTTCTCGCTTCCTGTAACCGGCCCTCCTGGATACGCCTGCGTTTATCCGTCACCTCGGCTCAGGCCCCAAAAGTTCCTCCTCCTCCTCCTCCTCCTTCTTCTTCTACTTGAAACTACGAGCGACCGCAGCTTTCTATTTGAAATGCTGAACCAATAAGTCACATCTGACATGGGTTTTCTGCAGACCAGAATGTGTGCGCTGTTGAAAAGCCAGCGCAGGGATCAGCAAGACTATATTAAGGCAAAACTAGCGGCTGGCACTCCCCTTCAGCTGACAAACAGGCTTCTTGTTTGAAGGGCTGTTTTTCTCCCAGATCAGTGTGAGGCAGTGTGGGTGCTGCTGCTGCTGCCTCCGGGCCTGTGGTTATGGGTGCCATTTTGGGCCTTCCCTTCTCCAAGATGTGGGCCTTTAGGGAACAGTGGAACCCCCTATTTATAAAAGACATTCAAAGTGAGTGCAGGAATGTAAGTGGAAGGGATAAAATGGTCTTCTGCATTGTTCTGCGCATGTTTCAAGATCCTCCGGGTGTAGTTCTGCCTGGCGATGGATGAAAACATCTCTGGTTCGACTGACTTTAATCAAGAGAAATAAATCACTGTCATGTCTTTGTGGTGCTTTCACACGGTAGCAAACACCGACCTAAGCAAAGAATGGCCTGAGTTAGCTTGGTTACTGTATTTTGGCTGTGTTTTGGTGTTGTCATGATGCTTGTGTTTCTCTTGGCACCATCGGAGCGTTGCTACGTCATCTTCCAAAGGCTTTTCTCACCTCCAAGCGCTGCAGCAAATAAGCAGCCGCGACCCTGAGCGTTTTTTTCTCGTTAGGGTTTTTACAGTTTGACCGCGAGCCAGAAGTGGAAACTCAGACGACGCGTGTGTTGATGTATCACCCCCGAGTTTGTTTTGCGATCACTTGATCGCCACACAACAAGTGGGGATGTGTTACGAGGAGAGATGGATAAACATTTAGACAAACTAAATAAAGCATTTACACACTCTGTTTGGGAGTGCGTATTTATCTTTGGCCTCCTCAGACTTGTACGTATAAGGGAGCTGGTTTGTTTGTTTGGCTTTTTGGAAGAGATTTGTGGAATTGGGGAAGAAGACTAATTGTATTTTAACCTTTTTACATGTGTTTGTTTTCGTTCTGCGGAGTGCAGGTTTTCGCAGACGAGGCTTTCTCTCCCATAAATGCTCCCCAGTGAATATACAGCCATCACTCTGTTATACTCGCAGAGTCAATTCATCATTCTGAGAAATGAAAATGCGTTGTGTGTACTTTCTTTCTCACGCCTCTCAAGTGACAAACAAAGAAGACCCAGTTGAGTTTTCGTCCTTTTTTTTTTTTTTTAAACGCAGACTTTGTAAAATTCATGTTAGTATCTATTTGGACACATTGTCATTTTGTTTTTTCGCTGCACATGCTTGAAATTACAATATTTAATGTATGTTTTAGTTTGAAAGTGCTTTTGGTCAGCAGCCAGGGATCTATCAGGAGGAGACTGAACAGAAACTGTTGTCTGCGTCTTCGCCGGTTCGTTGCCATAGAGACTCGGGCGGTGATGGAATCCAGGAGAAGTTTGGGGAGAGTCGGGAGACGAGGCGGGGGCAGCTGGATCAGATCACCGTATGCCCGTAGTTCACAGCCCACACAACAGCATTTAAAAACACAGATAGCATCGGACGAGATGGACATTTTCGAGACGTTCGGCCAGACTTGATCGTATTTTCCCCCTCCCCTGCGTCAGCCTGTTTTCCCATCATCTCTCTAATCAGGACTGATATTGAGGAATGTGAATCTGTGGCCTCCTGCCCCGGTGCCACGGCTGCACAATCCCAGCTCCCCTCTCGCTTGCCGTGATGAATCAGACTCTTGGCACATGTTGGAGATCAGTGTTATAACACACCCTGCGGGCAGAGAGGGCCTTCTTGTGCATTCCTCCTTTCCATCAGAATTACCTTTTCGTCTGAGCAAACGTTGCCCCCCTCCGCCCCCGTGCGGGCTGAAAGGCCTGTGAAATCAGCTGGAAGGGCCCAGAGAGCTCAGACAATGGCCAAGGGTTGTTAGTTACATGCGCTTTGCAAAAGGTCTCGAGGTGGCCTTGTATGGTGGCGATACCCGGGGATCTGTTTCCAGTGTCCGAGGCCGCTATTGAGTTTCGCCCCTGTGGTTAATCCTGCTGTTCAGGACCTTGGGAAACAACCGTACCTCCCTCGCCCTCCTGTACCCCCCCTCCTCCTCGCAGATTCCCAGGAAAAACCAGACATTGCAGAACAATCGCCAATTAAGATGGGTCTTGCATACTGTACCATTCAGTCCCCACTCTCTCTCCCTCTCCGTCTCAATCTTTCTCCCCCACCTCCTCCCGTTTTTTACTCTCTCTGTTTGTGTCCTCGGCCAACAAGCCCGAGGGTAGAATTAGCGCTGTCTCCCAGGTCCCGGCCCTGGCACTTCGGGAGGGTTTGGAGGCGTTGTGGGGAGGAGGAGGTGGGTTGTGTGTCCTTGGTAAACAGGGCTT
Source organism: Amphiprion ocellaris (assembly GCF_022539595.1). Taxonomy (NCBI): domain Eukaryota; kingdom Metazoa; phylum Chordata; class Actinopteri; family Pomacentridae; genus Amphiprion; species Amphiprion ocellaris. Next base: position 31,304,369 of record NC_072772.1, on the reverse strand, counting down.
TGTGGGATGTGACTGTCTGATCCCCGGGGGCCTCTTCTCCTTTCAGTCCTCCTGCAGTCTGATCCCACACCACGAAGGTGTAGTCGAGACCTGAACCTGCCTAGGTTGTCACCCTCCTGGACCAGTGATGCTCTGTTCTCCTGACGATGCATCAACTTTATCTCCACTTTTAATGATTTATTGAACAGACTTTGCATTATGGATCAGCCTTGAATGCAATACAACAACAAAAAAGCACCCCCTTCCTTCTTCAGCTAATTCCCAGAGTTCATTCCAAATCATGTCTCTCTTTCTCCCCCTTCTGTCCCACTTTTTTTTTTTTTTTAATAACATCTCAGTCTTTAATCAGACAGAGTTAGGCCAGTGTTTCCACTCATTAGTTTTTCTCTGTGGCCCCAGGCTGCCTCGCAGGACTCGCCCGAACCAATAGAAGAAACCCATAATGGTCCCTTAGAGTCTCCTCCGTCGGAAAAGGTTCTTCCCAAGTTTGCTGAATGTAGTCGGGCTGAATCATCAGTCAGTTTTTGGCACATACGTGGATGCCATTATCTGTATGTCTCTATCTTTGAGCCAAATAAAAGAGGGAGGAGAAAGAAAGAGGCTTGGCAACTTTTCACCTCCCAGTGAATGTTTCACCTCTTTTTACCCCCGTCTCCTTTTACCTCCTCTCCCACAGAGCCTTTCTCTCCATAGTTTTCTCCCCCCCTCCTCTCATTGCCTCTCATCATCCAGTTTTTTGAATTTATCTCCCATCTCTTGCTTATGTGTGTGTGTGTCTCTTTCTGTCTCTTTCTTTTCCTCTGTGGAGCTGAGGAATGTGTGCGCTGCAGATCCTCTGTCAGGGAGATGTGGGGCGAGTGCAGACAGGTTTGGGGTATAGCATGTGAATCAGCTTCAGCGCACAGGTCAGATTATGCCATCATACCAGAAAAGACTTGCTCTTTCTCTTACACCCCACTGATCTCCTACTTTTTGACATCTCAATCTCCAGCTGGAAGCTCCGTTCAGTACTCTGTTCTCCCTTTTTTTTTTAAAATTCTTTTTTTCCCCAAGATAAACCTTTCAAATAGTTGGATTTGTACCATTCTGCTATTGATTCAGGATCAGCCGCTGTTTATCAAACTCCTTCAGCTGCTTCGTGATGTTTGCTGCTGGCTTTCACTCAGCTGTGCAGTCTTGTGAAGCCTCAGTCGGCGGCACCAGTTGTGACCTGTTCCTTCTCTGCCCTCCAGCTCTTTGATGCCTCGCCGCGTTGCTTTTGTCCCTGTTTACCCAATATGACAGGGATATGGGCCCAGCCCCACATGGGGGCAGATGGGGCTTTAAGTAGTTCCTGCAGAGAGGAAGCCAAAAAAGAAGTGCAGGTGCTAACCGCCCGGGAACTCGAATCCCTTTCCCTTCCCCGAGGGCAGCCTGTCAGTGTGTTTATTTTCTCCTGTGTCATCACCAGGAATCCCTCTTGTCCTACAAGGGGATGGATGGTTCTATTCCTGTGTTGGAGTCTTGTATTACTCCCCGGATAGATAAATAAAGGCGCTGCCCCTCGACAGAACATCTCCACTCAGGATTCCTCCGGAAGGCAGTGTGACAGATGAAGCAGAAAAACACCGCAGAAGACCAAGAAGACTGATGTGTTTTCTTGCTTTCACACTGTTAAGCCAGGTGTCAGTCAAACATTTCCCCAAACACAAACGGGTCAACCCCCACACCCGAAAAAATGGGAACTTTTCCACTTGAACTCGCTGACATCCACCTCATTTATTTTCATAAACTGTCCCTGTGTCTGCATATCGACTTTCAGCAGCGCAGAGTCGGTTTTTCTCTTTTTTTAATGCAGGATGTCTCTTCAATTTATAGCTGGGCGACCATGCTTTCAGAACGGCCATGCATGTACAACATAAGTGCAAAACCAGAGGGTAACACAAGATCAGATTTGGGATCGGAGGGAGAAATCTGGAACACAGTTGTTTTTTTTTTTTTCCCTTTTAAGTAATAAAATCTGGAGTTTTGAGAAGCAGAGGAGTGAGGGAGTGGACAGGCCACAGGCTGATCAGACTTCATTTGACGGGGACTTCCCCCTTTTGTCAAAGGGCCACTCCAGCTTCAGTCTGGGCGTCTGCTTCGGGGAGGAAACAGGACTTGCCTTTTCCATGCTGCCAGTGTGTTGCCAGCATCGGGGTGAGTCTCCTGTGATGAGGGATACAAGATATCCTCGCGGTGTCTGTCTCCACTGAGATGGGTTTTCATGGTGGCGGATGTCAGAGGAAAGCCAAACAGATAAGAAGCAGGAATGATGCCCTTGTGTTTCCTCGTTGCGCCAGATCGATGCACCAGATAGGCAGCTGTGTGTGTGTTTACAAAAGGGCATCAAGTCGGAACTTCAGTGCCCAACCGGTGCATCTTCTGGGACCACTGTTCGATTAAAATAACCGTGAGACAGTAAGAAAAGTAGATGCAAAGACAAGGAGAATCAGCTCTGGTTTCCCATCAGACTGTGAGCCAGCATAGCCCTGCTTGCTTGGTTGTGTATTGTTACAGCACTGTTGTTATTATTGTAATTATATATCATTATTCCGGCAGGGAGAGAAAGATAGTTTCCACTGATGACATGGGGGCAGTGTGCAGGGCCTGTTGGAACTCGTGGGATGGAGAAACGCCAGCCTGCAAAGATGTGGGTTTGATGTGCCTGAATGAGCATGCACACACTTAAACCGGAGGCTGAAATGCAAAATGTACACCGCATATGCGCTATAGGACGCTGGGAAGTCCTAGTCATAGTCAGAATCAAGCTGCGCCATTGTCTTTACCAGCTTTTAATGTTGCTTTTAAGTGCTTTTACGCAGTGTGTGAATGAAGCGCTGGGAGCTGGTGGTGACCTTTAGGGCTGGTCCAGGACCACCAGACACCCGCTGGTTCATCCTCTCCCTCTGCTCCTCCCTCACCTTTGACCTCGGGGTGAGAAGGGGGCGGGAGCCAGGAGCTGGAAGAGTTTATTATTTCCTGCCTCTTCTTCGTCTTTCCTCCTCCTCCTCCTCCTTCTTTCAGGATGCCCTCTGAGAGAGAGAGAGAGATAGAGAGAGAGAGAGAGAGAGAGTGAAAACATGGATAGTGTAAGAATTTTTGAGTATTGGCATTGCAATAAAACTCTAGTTTGACTTGATATTTCTTGTAAAAGGTTATGAGAGCTGCCTTTTCTTGCAGCACAGTGGAGAAAAACAATAAAATATTCAAAAATCAACACTATCTGTGTGTGGCTGATACTAAAAAACAGCATGTGCTTTACTTTTTGTAACTGCTTTGGTGGATTTATCGTAAAAGTACAGTAATACAGTAGCCTTTTCTCAGTGGAAGATGGTTTTCCACTTCTGTGTTATTTTTCTGAAACCTCAGTGAAAGCTTGACACATTAATTACAGTATGTTGAGAAAAGCTGACTGCGATTACAAACGTACAGACTTTCCTCCATGTCTTACAAACACATCATTATACTAATTACATGAAACGCTACAGATCCGTGTGTTTGCTTCTTGATTTGGTTAGTTCTAGCGGCGTAAGAAATGAAAAGATTTGCTCATAATGAGAGTAAATGTTCACACTCCGAGCTGTTCCTCGCAGCTTGTCGCTTTCTTGCCTGGAGAGGAGGCTAACCGGACTGACCTGCTCGATTGTGGCACACATGAAACAATGTTTAAGTGGAGAATGAAGGTTAGAAACCTGTTCAGCTCCACCGATCCCACCCAGGCCTTTTAATTTGACCCACCCGTCAGCCTCGGTCGGCCCTTCCGCTAATGTCTGCGAGCCACCGAAGCCTCCAGTGTGAATATCGCAGCTGGACGGTCATTGTCCCTCCGGCCTCAGGCTCAAACCCCGGTTACCAACCAGGAACCTGGGATCAAAGCCTGCCCGGATTACTCTCCGTAAAAGGAGGAGGAGGTGCCGCACTGGGAGGGGGTCGGGTTGAAAAGGATAGAAGGAATGCTCCTAATTACGTGCCCTCCACTCCTTTTCTGTCTCCTCTCTTGTCTCCCCGTGTGTGTCTGGCCTGCACTTCAGGCTACAGTGAACCTATGAGGAAGCAACACAGTGTGACAAGAGAGTGATATTAAGAGTGAGGCGACAGTCTCTCCACAGCTACTCCATTAGCGGGAGAGAGGCTGGACATTCCTGCCTCTGCAGAGACCCTGGAGTGGGTGAGGAGAGGGTGGGAGGCAGAGATCAAGGAGTGTGTAAAGAGGATGTGTCGTGAAGATTAGGATTGTCGTTCAGGATTCATTTGGAAACTAACAGATTTTTTCTTTCGGACTCCCTCCTCCGGCTTGCTTTGCTGTTAATTTACGTCTCTTTCCGAGGCGTTTCTTCCATGCAGGGCTTTAGTTTGACGTATCTGCGGACTTGTTTTTGTGTTGCAGGTTTGTGGACCAGACGAGGGCGTCCGAGCCGGGCATCACGGCCACTGGCAGGGGCCAAAGTGCACCATGGACAGTGGCCTAAGGGTCCTCCTGTCCACTGTGCTGTGTCTCAGCCAGTCCCTGCTCATCAGCTGCTCATGTAAGTAGCTTTTCTGCTTACAACTTGCGGTTTGTTTTAACCACGGATCATTGTTTTCATGTACATACACTATTGTTCAAAAATTTGGGGTTAGTCGGTGTCCTTATTTTTGAAAAAAAAAAAACAACTTTTTTTTTTCATTGTAGACAACATTAAATTAATCATAAATGCAGTCTAGACATTGGTAATATGGTAAATGACTATTTTAGCTGGAAACGACTGATTTTTAATGGAATATCTCCATAGGGGTACAGAGGAACATTTCCAGCAACCATCACTCCTGTGTTCTAATGCTACATTGTGTTAGCTAATGGTGCTGAAAGGTTAATTGATGATTAGAAAACCCTTGTGCAGTTATGTTAGCACATGAATAAAAGTGTGAGTTTCCATGGAAAACATGACATTGCCTGGGTGACCCCAAACTTTGAAATAGTTGTATATGTGAAAGGTGTGGCTTATGATAATTATTGCACCAACTCTGCAGCTCTGTGCAGCATTTATTCATGCAGGTTTTATCAGTTTTCAGCCGCAGTACTCAGGACTCCATCCATCCATCCATTATCTATACACCGCTTAATCCTCACTAGGGTCGCGGGGGGTGCTGGAGCCTATCCCAGCTGACTCAGGCGAAGGCAGGGGACACCCTAGACAGGTCACCAGTCTGTCGCAGGGCTACATACAAAGACAAACAAGCACTCTCACATTCACACCTACGGGCAATTTAGAATAATCAATTAACCTCAGCATATTTTTGGACTGTGGGAGGAAGCCGGAGTACCCGGAGAAAACCCACGCATGCACAGGGAGAACATGCAAACTCCATGCAGAAAGATCCCGGGAAAGCCGGGACGCGAACCAGGGATCTTCTCGCTGCAAGGCGAAAGTGCTAACCACTACGCCACTGTGCAGCCCTACTCAGGACTCAAGAGTTTTTATGTGCACTGGAATGCAAAGTGACTGTTTAACAAGGCTGTGCAATAAAAAAAGGGACACTATAGAAGACATTTCTTTAAAAGCATTAGAAAAATACAAAAAATCACATAATAATAAGAAATGGTAAACTTAATGTATGCTACCTGACCTCTGATGGAGAAAGTAGTAATTATAGCCGGTAAAGGAACAGATATTATTCTTAGATGTTTGAGACCGAAACAGCAAAAAGGAGCTTAAATATTCAATGTAGATTCATTAGGAGGCCATAAACATGATTCTAATTAAGGCTAATGTTGCTTTAGATGTCCTGGAATTCCGTTTTTCAGCTTCTTGATGAATTTCTGGCATCACATCAGCAAAAAATAAACTTTAAAGTTATATTTTGTGATCTTTTAAGACTCCTTCTGGCTAAAACAATGTGTAACCCTCTCAAAACAAGGTTTCGAAGGTAAAGGGAAGATTAGAACAGTAGCCACATGCTTTGTCAAAAGTAGATCTTTTGAATTTGTTAGATAACAACATTACAGAAAATTAATTCAACTTACAGTTGAAATGAGAAAATAAAAGATGTCATTATACAAATAAGTTTGGATAACAATAAAACATTGAAAGTTAGTAAAATAAAATATTAATTGGTGTGGTAAAACAACTGAAACAAGAGAAGCTGGAAATAAAAGGATGGAACTGAAAACCTGAATTATCCAAAGTTTAAATGCACGGTGAATACAGTCTAGTAAAGACAGCCATTAAATATCACTGTGAGCTTAAAATGTTGCACGTTTCAAGTGTTAGTTCACTCAAAATACAAAAACCCACACCACATTTTGGCCTCCCTTGAAACAGTTTTAGTTTAATTCACCATGGAGTCATGTGCATTTATTGTGTTGTTTTGGGTGGAAACAAAGACCTAATGAGAATCTGTGATTTTGAACCTGTTTTCTCTCCTCTCCAGCTCAACATCCTTCTTTCCGCTCTGAACCTGCCTCCTTGGTCCAGAGCCGAGGTTCTGTAGCTCGTCTTCGATGCTCAGTAAGTCCTCCGTCGGCGGTGGTTTCCTGGCGCTTCAGAGGCCTGCCTTTGGATGCCAACACCCTGCCTGACGTGGAGCTCGGCCGGGGCTCCATCACCATCTCCTCCCTGGCCTCCGTCCACGCCGGCGTCTACCAGTGCGTCGCTCGCTCAGACGGCGGACCGGCCATCGCCAGCCGCCTCGCACGCGTGGCCATAGCAGGTACAGACCCAGCGAAAGCACACTTCTGTTCTACTCACTTCAAAGCAGAGTGTTGAAGAAAGAGAGGAAGTGGCCCTGAGAAAGAGGAAGGCCATTTTGTGAGTGTTGAGCACTTTGAAAGAATGCCTGTCCTCGGCCGCCTGCTGCTGAGCGGCCGACGTGGAAGGAAGCAGTAGGAGTTTTTTACTCGGGCAGCCGTCCAGATGCCTCTTGACCGGTATCCTTAATGAGCCTCGGGCTTTCCTGTGTGTACGCTGTTAGGTTCCTGCTGGGATGCTGCTTGCTCTTGGACACTGCGCTAAGAGTTTGACCCTGATCTGAAGCCGCATCAAGCACGAATAGAATCACTCGCTGCAACAATAAACAAAGTCGGCGATCCAACACAAACAGCTCGACTCAAGTAGTTCCGATCATGTTCGCTGATACTCACATCATGTTGAATGTCTGCTCTGCAGAGTTTAACTGAGAGGATCTTCTTTTTCTGGATCCATGCAGAAATATCAGAATATGAAGATGGCAGACGGCGGTCATTATCAGCACAGGAAGGCAGTACCGTCCTTATAGAGTGTCCTCTACCGCGCAGCGTCCCTGCAGCGCTTCCTAGACTGAAAGTACGAGGAGACTGGATGGAAACGTCAACAGGTAGGTTTGAAAAGAATGATTAACAGTGCATCCGCTCATCTATTTTTGCAGATATGGCAGATGAAGCAGGTCGTTCCAGACGCCTCTTTCCCCAGCTACATTTTCTAGTTCCTCAAGGGGGGGGATCTTGAGGTGTTTCCAGGTCAGATGAGCTGGGAGGAGACCTGCTGGAGGCATTGTATATCTCATCTGGCCCAGGAACTCTTTGGGAGGAACTGACAGAAAATTGTGCCCTTTTTTTCGTATTTTGAATGATGACCTTATGACAAGCTGTGGCTCACCAGTTGATTGGTTATCATAAATGAATGCTCTGCATCCAAACCTCCTTCAAACAAGCAAAACTAAAGTAAAAAAAAGACGAGGTTTTAGATTCTAGTGCTAAAGTCCAAGTTTCAAGATAGCAAATTTGTCAGGCTAAATGTTGGTGAATTATTGACATGACATGTAGCATCATTTATTTGATGGCAAATGTAATAAAAATCAAAGAATCTTTGTTTTGAATCCAAAGAAACACATTGAGTATGTTCCTGGATAACACTGGTCATCTAACAAGAAAAAGGGGAAACTCAATATCAAGCCCTTTAAGTATTTCTGTCAATACAATAATATCGATTTGAATAAGAGTTTGAACAAGTTGACACTGTCAGTCACAAGTCAAGTAGTTTGGTGATGCAATTCTATATATGTTGTGGCAATAGCAAAACAGATGGATGGATGGATGGATGGATGGATGGATGGATAGATAGATGGATAGATAGATGGATAGATAGATAGATAGATACTTTATTCGTTCACTTGGGCAAATTCAAGGTATCCTGTAGCTTACACGTGCTGTATTCAAGATTGATAAGAAAACAATGTACAAAAGGATGTGCAATTAAACTGCAAATCATGCTGGTCAAAGAAACAGGAATAGAAATAAGGTGCAAGAAATGCAGATATTTACAAAAAAGGATGCAAAAATTGTAAGTACAATGTGAAAATTGGACTCAAATTAAGCATATTATGTTGGAAATGTTGGAATCATAAAGCAGCACATGCTGATTGGTCAAAATCAGACATTCTGTTTGATTATTTTATCTATAAATTGGTTGTTTATTGAATTTCCATGATAAAATCTGTTTGTTCTTTTATAGTGCAAGTCACACACACTTTGTAGATGCTGCTGAAGTTGTCTGTGTTGTAACTAAAATACTTCCTTTTTCTTTTCAGGTGAATATTTAGTTCTTCCATCTGGGAACCTCCAGATTGTCTCTGTTTCAGCCCAGCATCAGGGCATGTATAAATGTGGTGCAGTCAACCCTGTTACCGGGGAAACCATCATGCAACCTCATGGTACTAAGCTAGTGGTCAAAAGTAAGTTGGATAATTCAAGATTCTGAATTTTTTGCATATCAGCTGTGTTTTCTGTCACTGACATAGTTCATTATTTGTTCAGATTCAACCCCCTCCTCCTCCTCCTCGGTGCGGATAGTTTATCCAACCTCCCCGATGACGGTTTCGGTGCAGCAGTCTCAGCCGCTGACGTTGGAGTGTATCGTTTCCGGGAGTCCTGCGCTGACAGCGAAGTGGTTTAAGAACGGTAAGGAGGTCACGCTGGGGCCTTCACACCAACGACAGCACAACAACTTGGTGTTTGTTAAGGTGACGAGGAGCGATGAAGGCAGCTACACCTGCTCTGCCGAGACCGAGAGGGGGGTCGTGGTCAGCGCCAACTATACTGTGAATGTTCTCGGTAAGAAAAGCACCAGAAACAGAGGTTGTATGGTTTACCGGTGATCATCACGGTGAGGCTAATGCTTCATCTTCTCCTCCACAGAGCCTGTTTCTGCTTCGGACCTCGGCAACCAGCTCGTCTCTCCCGGCTCTTCGGCTCAGTTTACTTGCGTAGCAAAAGGAAACCCTTCACCGAACATCACCTGGCTGTTCAACTCCGACCCCGTCACCCCGTCGCACCGCTTCCAGATCTCTGGATCCTCACTTGTTATCACAGATGTTTCGCCGCAGGATGAGGGAGTGTATCAGTGTCTGCTGGACAACGGGATCAGCTCGGCACAGTCGTACGGGACGCTCACAACTCAGTCAGGTTTGTACGCCTCGGCCGTCTCACATCTCTCCGTTTGTTATTTGGGTTCATATTGGGGCTAAACTCAGCTTGAATCAGTCTGAAAACCATCAACCCTGCTGAGTGCTTCATTCTCCAAATACTTGGAACAAATAATGGAAAGCAGAGATATTTTTGGGCAGGAAGCGTCTTTTCCGGTTCATATATGTGGCAAAACTATCCATTAATCTGTTGAAAATGTTTGTTTTCTGTAATTTAGTTATGTTTTTCAGCGTGTTGATGAATTTCTAGTTTCAGATTAGCCAAAAATAGATCTTTGAACGACTAATTTGTGGTCTTTTAAGTCTCCTTTAGCTAAAAAATGTGTCAGCCTCTCAAAACATGGTTTGGAAAGTCGAGTAGAGATGAGATCGCTAGTCAGATGGTGGATTTTCTGTAGTTTCTTTAGTTCAGCCAGAAACACAATTTGTAATTTAAGCTAATGTTGCTCTGGTTGTGTTTATAGTTCTGTTTTTTTAACATGTTGATGAACTTCTAGCTTCAGATTAGCCAAAAAATAGACCTAGTTTGTGATCTTTTATGAGTCCTTTGGCTAAGAAAATAAACGTCAGCCTCTCAAACCAGGGTTTAGAAAGTCAAGTAGAGATAAAATCGATTGTCACAATGTTTTGTAGATAGAGGCTCTTTTCAATTTTAAGGGTGAAAACAATACAGAAAATGAAATTCAACTTTTATTATTAAAGAAAAGACATTTTTGGACAGGAGGTGTCTTTTTTGGTTCATATGTTTGGCCAAAGTCAGCAACTCTTTTGATTTATCTGTTAAAAATCTTTGTTTTCTGTAATTTTTTTAGTGCTTTATTGATACTAATGTTGCTCTGGATGTGTTGTAGTTAGGTTTTTCAGCATTTTGATGAACTTCTAGCTTCAGATTAGCCAAAAATAAAACTAATTTGTGATCTTTTAAGATTCCTTTGGCCAAAAAAATATATGTCAGCCTCTTAAACCAGGGTTTAGAAAGTCGAGTAGAGATAAAATCAATTGTCACAAGGTTTTGTAGATAGTGAATCGTTTTGATTTTTAGGGTGGAAACAATACAGAAAATTAAATTAAACTTTTATTGGTTAAGAAAAGACATTTTTGATTCTTATGTTTGGCAAAACTAAGCAACTCTTTTCATTTATCTGTCAAAAAATCTTTGTTTTCTGTAGTCTCTCTAGTTCTTTAATTAAGACTAATGTTGCTCTGGATGTGTTATAGTTACTTGTTTCACTGTGTTGATAAACTTGTGGCTTCAGATTTGCCAAAAATAGAACTCTGAGGACTAATTTGTGAACTTTTAAGACTCCTTTGGCTAAAAAATTAAAATGTCAGCCTGTGTAAAGATTTTTTGGAGAAGGAGATGTCTTTAAGAACCAAAGTTTTGCAGGTTTGGGTCAGACTTTTCCATCCACCTTTATTTGTGTCTCGATTCGAGGCCTCGTAGGGATGAAGAGATACCAAATTTGTGGAAAAGCCACCATGATTGTCACAAGAACTCCTGGTAGTGTTGCAAAGGGTTAAGACGTCCTCCCAGATGCGATCTCTGTGGGCCTGCGCATACAGTATCTGCAGGGAGTCCTTGCTTTGTGAGCGTAAATGTGCTTCTCTGAGGGCTGGTAGGGGAGGCTCGGCCAAGGCCGCCCTCCTCCTGAGCCTTGAACTGAGCCTGAGCGTGAGAGTGAGCTTTGTGCACACCGTCGGGGATAAGCCCCCGGACGCTGGAATGTAAGGAGTAGCCGTGGAGGGCTATGACGAGGACCAGACCACCCAGCTGTCAACATCATACACAACTGCCTTTTATTTATTAACACATCGCAGCCCTCCTCCCTCCTCCTCCTCCACCAGTCTCCCCTCTCCAAGCCTCCCCCCTTCTTCTTCTTCTTCTCCTCAATCCCCAGACGCTCCAACGCCAAGGCCCCATTCCTCAGCTCGGCCCTGTATCTGCAGCGTGATTAATGCAGCTACGTGTAGGGAGGACGAATCAGACGGGATCAGGCGGGTTCACCGCAAAACACTCGCTCCTTTTCCACAAGAAGAACAGTGAATATCTTTCACTTCGGGTCACGTTTTAAAACAGAACCGCAGTCCGATAAGCAGGACGTAAACACTCTGCGGTCAGCTTGTGTTCAGGTTTTTATTCAGGTACCAGGCACCAGCCGCTTATCGAATGTATCACTGAACCGTGTAGTCTGTGATTATAATTCATCACAATCTGAAATCTGTTTTTTGTTTGTTTCCGTCACCATGACAACATCCAGCTTTCATGTGTCAACTGGGAGGGGAGATGTGGTGTTTTCTGTCATGCGGTTGTCTTTTTTTTTTTGCAGCCCTGAAACAGCAGCAAGACTCTTTTTTTTTTTTTTTTTTTTTTAAATCTTCTTTTAAAATCAAATAATTCAAAAAAACATCTTTCATTTGCAGAAATCCTCTCAGCAAGAAGCAATTTCCTTGCCCAGGCTGTCAGGAGTATAAAAAATACAGACACAAGTCCTCCAGTAACCTCAGCTCCGTCCAAATTGAGGCTCCTGTCTGTGCTGGTAATCCCTCGTGATTTACCGTCACATTTACTCCAAGTTGCTCCTCTCTAATGGACTGACCTTTTTCTGGGAAGGACCTGGCATCTCTGTCCAGGTGTAGCAGCACTCACCGGTCGAATATCAGGATGGCGAGGTCTCCGTGTCCTTAATTGCCTCCTCCTCCCGTATCGACGTGTCGGAGTCCTGGCTGCGGTGGAGCTGTGAGTCAGAGTGGAGGAGGAGGAGGAAGGGACGTAGCGCCAAGGTCTGATTCTCTCCGGTATTTTAATGGTTGGTGTGTGGAATGTGTGGCAGCTGGCCGCGGTCCCAGGATCAGGTCTAGTGTTACCAGCTCCAGGCCTGTTTGTTTTACAAAGTGAACCGGTGCCGCACACACCAAAAACAGGGCCTGAAACTGGACCCCAGGACCCTGCAGAGCGAACCCTGCGCTACGTTAACCTGCTCATTCACTTGTTTAGGTTTTAATATTCAGCTCTGGTGCTGTTTGACCTCAGCGGAGTGGCTCAAAGTCGAGCGGCCTCTGCTCTGCCAAACCGGTGTCAGCCATAATAAGGCTCTCAGCTCCCATGATTTGCCCAGGTGGAGTGCTCCGGCCCTGGCAGGGAGCTGATGAAAAAAACACAGTGTGTGATTTGATGTAGTGCTGCAGAGATCTTGTTTTTTTTTAATGGAGATTAAAAGGCTGTTTGCAAATGGAAAACTTTGCTGCACTGGCTGTCCTCTGTTCACGTTACTGACTGAGTAACGTTGTGGTCGTGTTGCTTCAGCTTTTATTACGTTGAGTTTTCAGCAGTGACAGGTTCACAGAACTCAACGTAGATCTACTGAAGAAACTAGATATTCACAAATAAGAGTATAATGGCAAATAAAGTGTAAGGGTGAGCACTTATACGGCAGTTTGTTGACTAAAATCTGTTTTTCTTGCAGTGTTCATGATGATTGATCAGTTACATACATAGGTTGTGCTGCTTAAAATGTAGTATGTTTATTTGCATATTGCCAGAAATGATGCGGTTTTTTTGAAGTCACAGCTACTTACTGAAATGTTAAAACCTCTTTTATGCAGCAGTTTAACTAAAATCTATTTTTCTTGCTGTGTTCATGATGAACGATCAGTTATATACATAATATTGGAATCCAAAGTTGTTTAAATCAATCCAACTGGACTTTAAGAAGGTTCCTTAAAGACGTTTCACCTCTCATCCAAGAGGCTTCTTCAGTTCTGAACTGTGAAACGTCTTCAAGGAACCTTCTTAAAGTCCTGTTGGATTGATTTAAACAACTTTGGATAACCATGACCTGGATGAATGAGAAACTACACAGACATAATATTGGAATGAGAACAACATTATTTATGATGTAACATGCATTTGAACTAAAATCTAATTGGTTGTGATGCCCAAAATCTAGTGTGTTTATTTGCATATTGGCCAAAATGATGTGTCTTTCAGATGCTGCAACTACTTACTGAAATGTTAAAACTTCTCTGAAAAGGCTTTTGTGTTATTTTAGAAATCTTAATTCAATCTAGTAAATATATTTGCTCTAAATATCTAGACATTTTTAGCTCATAGCAGCATATAACCAGAGAGTGTTCAATTTGTTTGCCAAGTGAAGATTTTTGGACTCCAGGCATTTTCAGGGCAGATTCTTCTCCTGTCACATTTTTAGTCATTGTAAGCAAATTTATTACTGGAATATATTTTTTTAGTATAATACAAAGTCCTGGACCTGCTGTGGAAACAGCACAACCATGACTATGACTCAAAAATGTCCTCTTTGCAGTACAATGCAGTCAAGATGCCATAAATAAGAAAAAACATTAAAAATTGCAAATATTGAAACAAGCGAGAATCAGGTGTTGCCAAGAGTAGAAAAAACGGGGGCTCCACATCCTATAGAGGCTATTTGACTGCTTCTGTTTGTTTTTACCACCTCTACAAACTCTACAAAGATGTTTCACCGTGCTGAATGTATCGTCCAATAACGTGCTCCTCTGTTCACTGTTTTTAAACCGTTTATTTTATTCCTTTATATTGGGTGTAAACACTGCCTGCAGTTCACCTGAAAAATCTTTGGCTGATTTTATTTTATTTTTTTACATGTTTATTTATTTGTTTACAATAAGTGTTGCAAAGTGTTAATTTTAGCTTATTTTGAATGAGACATAATGAATATAGTATGTACTTATTTCAATTAAATATCACATTTTTAAGCTTATATTAATTTATTTTTCTGGACAGAATTAGATGTCGAACAAGATACGGTTAAGGACTAAAAGATAAAAATCTGATAATTTTTTCAGTTTTCATGGATTCTGGCTCTGATAAATTGTGTAATTTTTAGCATTTCTTAAAGAAATGTTGTCCTTTAAAGCTTCTGTCAGGGGTTAGGTTTCAAAGAGTTATCTCATTTTCTTTGAGCTAAACAAGAATGTTGGTTGATTTTTTTGTTCTGTTTGACTGACCTGTGAATCCCAGCTTACATTTTAATAATCTTTGATATCTGTCACTAACAGATCCACAGCTGAGCTCCACCGCCGGCGTTCTGCTGGAGGCGTCGCCGTCACTTCACCCCATCCAGAGCGACGAGGGCCACGAGCGTTTCCTCACCGAAGACGAAGGCGGCGTCATCAACCTGCCGGCCGACAGGAGCAGCGACCATCCGACTCCTGAGGCGCCGATCATCACCAGCCCCCCTCAGACTCACAAACCCGACATGTACGACTTGGAGTGGAGGGCTGGACGAGACGGAGGAAGCCCCATAAATGCCTACTTTGTCAAATACCGTAAAGTGAGTAAAAATACACGCTGCCATGGTTTCTTTCTCCGCCACAAAAACCTTTTGCTGACGTAAAACAGCTGAGAACCGGTGAATGTAATTTGTACTGACTGAAAAGTTGGTCATTTCCTCTTTAAAACCATGTGTTTGCTTCAGTAATCGCCTCACTCTGACTATAAAACTGCAGCCGTACAAGTTAAGACCTTGTTGGCAGCCGGACTCCTTTTCCTCGGAGTTGGAAACTGTGACAGAAATCTCAGAGGCATTGTTTCTTCCGTTCGGCCTCGGAAAGAGTCCGAACCGTGGAGGGATTACAGAGTGGAACAGATGATTTTGTTGTGCTCGCTTGTCATGTGTTTATGTTTGTCTTTATGTCAGGTTGATGAAATGGGAACAGTGGTGGGAAACTGGCACACGGTTCGAGTCCCCGGCAGCGAGAAAACTCTGCGGCTGTCCGAGCTCGAGTCCTCGAGTCTCTACGAGGTGCTGATGGTGGCTCGAAGTTCGGCCGGCGAAGGTCAACCGGCCATGCTCACCTTCCGCACCGGCAAAGGTCAGTCTAACCACCGACTCATGAAGGAAGAAAAACACCCAAACACCACTTAAACCCCCAAATTCCTGTCTGTATTAGTCTTTTAAGTGTTTCTCATCATATTCCTGGGAATAACTGACCACTGGAAGACACTACTTTAACCTCTTCTCCACCACATTTACAGCAAGAAGAGGAAATTTCTCAACTGCCTAAAACATCAACAGTAAATGTCAGTTCTTCTGTGTTTTCTGCTCCTCTGAGTTAAAGAGCGTCTGTTCGTTGCTGGACTCAACATTTTGCAGATATTCAGGAAGAAATTTATCATAGAAGAAGCGGAAAAACTTTCAGTTTTTTCTCATGAGAACAGAAAAAAACATGCAAAATACATAAGAAAAAGCACCACAGCTCTTTTTGTGGTGATATTTGTGTTTCTACCTTCAGAAAAAATCCACAGAATCACATTATGTTTGTGATTTATAGAAGAAAATCTTCCAGCCAAGCTCATTTTTGGCTCAATTCACACTTTTTATGTCCTAAAGAAGAATAAATTATTATTATCTACAGCCACATACTGTACCTGATAATAGATTGTTCCCCTAAATAACTACTTCTACTGAATCACAGTCATAATGATCAGTATCGGTAGTAGCAAATGACTGTGCTTTTTTTTCTTTGTGTGTTTTTGAGGCAAATAAAAATAAGAATGACCGCAAATGTCCCCAAAAAACTAACAATAGTTGTTGCACCACAGTAGTGTTGACAAAATATTCCCTTGGCCAGAAATATGTAAAAACTGCTGCCAAAACCACAGATATGATTGTATCCCAAGGGTGGTTGTTTTACAAAATGATCCTGGACCAAAAAAATGCCAAGCAGACCAGAAATCAGGCTCCTATGTCCAGATGTGGCTCCAGATTGCACCAGAACAACACCACCTCTGCAAGAAATACAAAGGAATGTGCGTTTTGTGTGCAAACCGTTTTATTTAACTGTTTTCTGTAAAACTTAGCTCCATTTCCTGCAGCCAGGAATATAATTTTGGTGGAGAAATGAGAGATACAACTAAATTTTTCATATATGTGATCCAAAATCAGCCAATAAAAGGCACAAATACACCTCAAATGATCAGAAATGGCAACAAAACATCATTTTTTTTATCCTCAGTGGTAGCTACAGCCTTGTTCAGGAAAATCTAGACTATATTGTTCGAGTTAAGTCTCAGTTTTTAAGCAATTTTTGATGTGCAAAAGTGCTGTCCAGTTAAAAAAAGACTGAAATTAGTGTTTTAAATGTGCCTAACAAGTTTTAATATGGAGTTTAGACCCTATAGTGGGATTTATGTTGTGATTTTACTTAGTAATGTACATTTTAGGAACTAGAACCATTCAAAAAGCATGTAAAATAGTGTAATAATGTAGCGGAAGACCCCCCGGTGTTATTAATTATGAGCTTAACTCAATGAATTTAAACTAATTTAAGCAAGAAACAATTCAGTGCAGTCTGGATGAGGTTTATTGTGGTGAATTATGGCAATTTGGGGCTTATTTTAGTTCATTTTTCTAGACAGAACCAGCTGTCAAACATGAAATGATGAAGTGCTGTCGAAAAGCTAAAAATCTGTTGACTTTTTCTGTTTTCACAGTTGCTGGCACTGATAAATTATGTAATTTTTGGCTTTTTTTTAAAAAGAAAACTACTCTTTCAAATCTGCATTAAGGTTTTGAGTTTCTGTTTTTATGTTGGGTACACTCAAACAGCTCAATCGTACCTTCAGATTCGCCAGATGGAACTTGAAATTTTACATGTAATCCATTTTGGTGGAATTTATGGTCTTGTTTTCTGAGTTCCTGCTTCTCCTTTCCCCGCCTTTTTACAGAAAAAAGCACCTCCTCCAACAAGAATCCGTCCAAGCCTCCCGTCATCTCGATGCCACCCAAAGCTCCCGAGGACAAAACCCCCAACACCCACTTCGGAGTCGTCATCCACGACAGAGGTAGGTGTTCGCACAATCGCCGACTGTTGCTGCAGCCGCCGGACAGCGCAGACAATGTTCGTGGGATGTTTCTGAGGAGATCATGGAGCTTTGTGTCACGTAGATCGTCCGTCGGCGAAGGAGTTCATGACCAGGCTGCGCTGAGCAGATCTCAGAGCTCGGCGCTTAGATGTGGTCTGCTTTGTTTCTTTGTGCGTCGGAGTACAAACAGTGAAACGATACTGACACCCTGTAATGACTCCGTGGAAGAAAGACGCTGTAAGCAGAAAGCTGTGAGATTGCGCACAGCTTCGGGGTCAGATGCCGTGTGCTTTAGCCGTATTACAAACAGACCTACTTTGCTGAGACTCACGTTAGTCTTCTCACTAACCCTCTTTTTCTCTCTTCTTACTCTCTGCTGCTCCCTCTAACTTTGCGATTAAGAGCCCAGGCAGTAAGTACATACTTTGCTGCATGGCTTCTCTGTGACGTGAATCCTTTGCTTTTTATCTTTCCCCTTAACCCTCATGTCGTCCTGCGGATCAAATTGAACCGTTTTAAAGTTTGAAAATGTGGAAGAAAAAAATATTTTCATAGTGAAAACTTCCACATTTTCAACATTTTGGGGAAATTTTTGAACATTTTTTGGTGGAAAAAAATGTTTAAAAAAAAAGTTTCTTTAAGAATATTCAGAAAAAAAATGAACCAAAATCCAGTGAAATTCGCTGGATTTTGGTTCATTTTTTTCTGAATATTCTTAAAGAAAATATTAGAGCTTTTACTGATATATATGGAACCACTTCAGATATTTTTAGAATTTTTTTGGAAGATTTTTATCAGTTTTTTGAAAATATTTACAATTTTTTTTAATTTAGAAATTTTTATTTCTTGTCAAATTTGGGGATTTTTTTTAAATAAAACTTTTAAGAGAAACTTTTAAGGGATTTTTGAAATTTTCTTAATGAAGATTTTGCAAATTTTTATAAATTTGGGGACTTTTTTTGCTGAATTTTGAGATTTTTTTTTTCAGAAAAGGAAACAATATTTTTTGGTGCCTGTAAATGAGGACAACAGGAGGGTTAAAGATGAATCCAATGCACTGATGATGGCTACCAGTTTTCATAGTTCTCATTGAATTTACTTCACTTCTTTCCGTCACAGTCCCTGAGGCTCCTGATCGCCCGACCATCTCCATGGCGACTGAGAGTTCGGCGTACGTCACCTGGATCCCGAGAGCCAACGGCGGCTCTCCGATCACAGCTTTCCGGGTGGAGTACAAGCGTGGCCGCAGTGCAGAGTGGGTGGTAGCGGCGGATAACATCTCGCCTCTAAAACTCTCTGTGGAAGTTCGCAATCTGGAGCCTGGTGAGTTTTCACGCCGTTCAAAACTTTTCTGTGCAATCCAGTGAATCAAGACATGGTTGTTCAGCCCAGGTGAAGGCGTCTCAACACCAGACGTTATATGACTAGCTTTAAAAGTTGGCTAACCTCTCCTATGTTTGTTTTTCTTACACCAGACCAGTGTTTTACTATTGCATACAAGAGTGAATCATTCGCTGAGCAAACACTCGACTCTGTTGCTGATAATGACGCAGGTCCTCTGAACCCCAGGCGGTTTTATTTTTACTCACTGTGGGATGATTTTCAAAGCAACGGCTGGAAAGAGAGAGAGCAAAGTTTGTTTTTATTTTCAAAAATTGAAAAAAATAAAAAACTGGGATCAACATGTACAGCATTTTTTTCCAACCACCCATTGGTTTTACCAATAGTAGACAAAAATGGTGACCCTACATACTATAGATGTTTTATTATTTACATTACTAATTTCTTTTCATACGTGTCTTTAAATTTTTGTCACATGACTTTTGGTCACAGCTGAGTCAGTTATGGCTTCCCAGTTATACTGAGGAGTCTAGAATTTAGTGTTTTTGTATGGTCTAGTTAAAGTAAACACTAAGACATGGAAATTAATGTTATTTGGATGAAATTTTAAGCTATGATTTGGTCACAGATGAGTAGTTTTAAGGACCATCAGAAGGTTGAAGATGCAATGTTTCTTTCTGTTTTTACGGCTTCTGACTCTGATGAGTGGTATTATTTTTGCAGGGTTTCTCTCAGCACCACTGTACTGTAACTCTGCTGCTCTCTTTATTTTCCTCTCTCAGGATCTGCCTACAAGTTTCGAGTGGTGGCCATGAACATGTACGGTGAGAGTCCTCACAGCATCCCATCGAAGCCCTACCAGGTTCCTCACGCCAGCCCTCGAATCGCCGACCGCCCGGTGGTCGGACCTCACATCTCGTCCACCGACGCCATCAGCGACACGCAGATCATGCTGCGCTGGACTGTGAGTCAAACACTGTAGATTCACAAAAATCAAGCAGTCAGATGATAATTCAGGTTTTAAATCGTCTTAATTAGAGTTTTCACAACTAAATCCAACAGTAAAGTGACTAAACTGGCTGTTGGAAGCATTTATTACAGTTGACGAACAACAGTTCGTGGTTAGACGTTGATCTACTGTAGTTTTATTGTGCAATAATTGATTTATTACCAACATTTAACTTGTTTAAAACCTTATTGATCATCTGGCTGCTTGTTAGTCTTTCTTTTTTGTGTATTGATGTGTCTTTTCAGTGCAGTGGCGTAAAAGTCCTGCTCTCTCTCACCATAGAACATGAATATCATTGTGCAGGGCTGCAACTAATAAATATTTTCATGGTTCTTGGTTAAAAGATTAATTGTTTGGCCTACAAAATGTCATAAAATAGTGAAAAATGGTGCTCAATGTCATTTCTGTGCATCTGCATAACAATCCTGCTTGCTCTTTTCTTGTGTTTTCTAACCACAAAACTTGAATTTCATTTTCTAGGACTGCAACTAAAGATTATTTTCATTCTTCCTGGATAATTGATTAGTAGTTTGCTGCATAAAATGTCAGAAAATAGTGAAAAATGGTGCTCGGTATTTACCAAAACCCAAGAAAACATCATGAAATGTCTTGTTTTGTCCACAACTGAAAGATATTACAAGAAAATATTCACATTTAAGAAGTTGGAATCAGAGAATTTAGACTTTTTATCCTAAATACTTCCCCGAACATTAAAAATCTATAATGTTGACAGCTAATTGATTGCTCAGTTGATTGTTTCAGCTCAATCACTGTTTTGCAAATTGCATAAATAGCGGAAAAAGTTGAAGTAATGCTGAGTAAAAGTGAAATATGCATGTAAAGCACACATAAATCAAAGGTACCGTAACTTCTTGACCCTGCGTATGACCTTCCAGTGGAATAGTCTGTGTGATGAAGCGTCTTTTGCATCTGGCTCACCTGCATTTAAGCTGCTGCTGCTTCTTTTGCAGCCAAGACTCAATCAGGCCTTTAATCGAGCCGCTGCGCTGATTACAGCTCTGCAGAATAAGAGGCCTTCTCCGTCTGCGTTTTGATTCCTGCTGCCTTCAAAGCCGCCCCTCTTCCTCGCTGCAGATGGATGCAGATAGTTCCCCACATTTACTTAACCTCAGACTCATTATTTCCTGAACTTCAGACACACGGCGCAATCACGATCTCGCTCGCAGTCGTGTACATCTGCCGATAACAAGACCCGCCATTAGTTTGCTGGAAAGTTTCCTCTCTTTGTATAATAATTGCCCACTAGATTGCTGTAGTCTAATCTTTTTTTTTTTTCTTTTTCCATCCCCTTACAGTACAGCCCCTCGAGTAACAACAACACTCCGATCCAGGGTTTCTACATCTACTACCGGCCCACAGACAGCGACAACGACAGCGACTACAAAAGAGACATAGTGGAAGGTAGGAGCTCATTTTAACGTTTGCAGATTGAGCGTGTGGAGCGTTTGTCGACAGCCTCGTCCTGTCGTGGACGTAAGCTCACGCTGTGCAGATACACTGGGAGCTGGGGGTGTAATGGATACTCGGGGTGAAGTGAAGAGGGGGCATTTCTGCCCTTTGATTTATAGAGAGCGCTCTCCCCGGGCAGCAGGGCTCTCTGAAATCTGTTTTTAATAAATGGTTGCCAGCTAATGGGCCCAGAGCTGTAATACGAGCCCGGCCGGAGCAGAGGGGCTCAGGTTGCTGGGTGGAATGCTAACAGTTGAGCCTGGTACAGGAAGGGAAGGAGGGGCGTCCGTTCACTCCAACCAAAGCTTCAACATCTGAGCTCTCAACAGAGTCCTCACTGCCAGGGACAAACGTCGGGCACGACGGTGGGCAATAGTTTAAACATAAATAACTCAAAATCAGCAAAAATATCAGTATGTTTACCTTAAATTGCCCTTAATTTTCAGAAAAGTGAATGATTTTAGAAGTTGTAGCTACAGTGAACAGTTTCCAAGATTTCAAAATAAAGTTATCGCTTCATATTGTACTTTATATGTGCCATTTTTATAAAAATCTGTGCAGTGTCAGTGTTTCTACTCATAAAGGCATCTGTGCAACACCACTGGTATGTGAATTAGTGTTATTTTCCATATCCAGAGGACTTTGTACAATCTGAATATGCACATATAAAAGAACCAGTATTTATGTTTGTTTTTTTATTTTTCTACTGTTCCTTAATTTTTTATATTAAAGTTTTGTTTGCATTTGCAAGCCCCCCTACTGTCTGATTAATAAGGGCTTAATGTATTGTATATGCTGCTAAAAATGCAGTATTATGTAAAATAGACAAATGAAAACTTTTCATGCAGTCCAGTTTTGCAGCCATTTAAAACTGAAATTACGACTTTGGCACTTGTGCTTTCAAATGAGACACAGACTGTAACAATATTTACCAGAATTAGCTCATTTTTGTCTTAACATGTCCTGAAATTGTCAATATGATGCCCGAACTTGAGTAGAGGACTAGTATAATAGTTTATGTGGCTGCTATACTTCTATACTACTCTCTTTTTTTGTTCATTTTTTTAAATGCAAGTTTACAAATGTATAAGTTCCTGGCAGTAGAACTTGCATAACTAAGACAAAACTGACAAATCAACACATCTGACAAACTACTAACTGCAGAATTTGGGCACTGAGCAGTCTGTGATCCTTGAAAAATGTAACTTTGACACTTGTACTGTCAAAGAAGATGCACACTGTACTATTATTTACCTGGATTGTGTCATTTTTCTCTCCTGAAATGTCCTGAAATTGTCAATAAGATGCTCAAGTTGGAGTAGAGGACCAATATAATATTTTGTGTGGATGCTGTACTTGAAGGAATATAAACTTTCTGCGCAACTTCCTTTTTTTTTCAATGTAAATTTTCACGTGATGGTTTCAGACAGAAGTTGTAGCAGCAGAAATTGCATGGAACAAGATAAAACTTATACATTGACAAACCACTAACTGCTAAATTTCAGCTCTGAGCAGTTTTTGATCCTTTAAAAGTGTAACTTTGCCACTTGAACTATCAATTAAGGCAAGAAGTAATTCGCAGAATTATCTGTTTTTTCTCTCTTTAAAATGTCCTGAAATTGTCAACATAATGCCCAATAGATATAGATAATAGATACTACTTTTATGGATACAATACTTGCCGGAAATTAAACTTTCTGTACAACTTTCTTTTTTTCTTGTTCATTTTAAATGAAAGTTCTCAAATAGATAAGAATTTGCATAAAACAAGACAAAAATTACAGATCAGACAAACTGCTAACTTCTAAGTTTTGGCCCTGAGCAGGTTTTGACCCTCTAAAGTAACCGACAGATGAAAACTGCATATTTAAAATCCCCGATTGACCACAAACTTCAGCTTCTGGTGCTGAGCATGTTAACTTTCACTGCAGGTTTCTTTTTTAAATTTTTTTCCCCCCGACTTACGCGATTTTAAAATCCAATTCGGGTGCAGAGGTGTCGGACACATGCGGTGATTTATTACGCTTGATATCAAACAAAACACAGCGAGAAACGGCAGCTTATTTCAGCCCCATTTGTTGGAAATGTAGCATTTCCATGTTGGAGGCTGTCGTCTCATCTGTGATCTGGGAGCGCTGCGATAGTGTGTTGGAGTGGGAATACTGGAGGGGAGCCAGGACAAACATGAAGCTGCCATATATGGAGCTCGACTAGAGTAAAGCAACTGTCTGGGCCCTCGTGGGACTGACGGAGAAAGAGCCGAGGGTGGAGGGGGGGGGGCGTGAAAGAACATGACCTCCTGGAAAGGAACAAAAAAAAAAAAAGTGTGAGGCATGAGGAGAAGGATGATAAGAAAAGAAACACTGACTGGTTGTGAGTTTACACAGGATTTGGAGGTAATTTCTCACCTTTGTCCCCCTTTTTTTTTATTTTTTATTTGCCTTCTCAGGTGGAAAAAACTGGCACATGATCGGATACCTGCAGCCCGAGACCTCCTACGATATCAAAATGCAGTGCTTTAATGACGGGGGAGAGAGCGAGTACAGTAACGTCATGATCTGCGAGACCAGAGGTGAGGAAGATGAACCCTCTACTTTATCCAGGCGTGTTTCTGCGAAGCCTGTAATTTTAATGATCGCCAAGATTACACAACGTAAATGCGCAGGGTTTTTATGGGCGCAGCAACAATGGCTGGCATTATACGGTCTGGCGCTGTTATTTGTCTTTGATGCCAATCCCCCGCCTCCGCTGCAGCACGTCAGCCTCCGGGGTCGCCCAGCCAGCACCCAATCACCCCGTCAGGCTCCCACCCTCAGGAGCCTCCCAGCCCCCCCGGAGGTCTGCTGTACCTGATCGTGGGCTGCGTCCTGGGAGTCATGGTGCTCATCCTGCTGGCTTTCATCGCCATGTGTCTGTGGAGGAACCGCCAGCAGAACAACATGCACAGTGAGTTCACGCGTAGACCGAGCTAGCGTTGAACTGTGAGATTTTGTGTCTGAAAAA
Source organism: Amphiprion ocellaris (assembly GCF_022539595.1). Taxonomy (NCBI): domain Eukaryota; kingdom Metazoa; phylum Chordata; class Actinopteri; family Pomacentridae; genus Amphiprion; species Amphiprion ocellaris. The sequence goes on along the minus strand of NC_072772.1, from coordinate 31,280,223 downwards.
AAGAAGTTGTGCGTCCTCCAAGTTTTGCAGCGAGCGCACACAAGAGTTAACTCAGTTCGAGCGGCCTCATTTTTAATGTCAGTTGGCCCCGGTACAGCTTATGAAGCATATTCCAAGTGTTCGTTCCAAGTGCATATACAGATCCCACTGTGCTCGCAAAAGCTTTGGCCATTGTTCGCTGGACTTTTTTACCAGACCATTCGGGTCTGTGAATAGCTGGAGTTTTGCAATTTAAAGATTTCAGAGAAAAGCTGAAACTCTCACAGGTGCCCACTTTCTCTGTAGATGAGGCTCATAAATAATTCACTGGAGACAACAAGGTTTGAAAATCATAAAACGGTGACTATATGACACCTGAGATTCTTATGGTTTTCCAAAAAAATACTAATTTCCTCTCATTTAACCTGCTAAACTACAGTGTTTTTTGCTCCTGTCACATTTTTCCTCACTGTGGGCTCATTTTTCACTGCAATATAAAGTCCTGTACCGCTATGAAAACAGAACAAAAAAAGCCATAAATCATAGAAAATGAAAAAGCAAAAGCAGAATTTCTAAACTTTTCATTATATAAAAATTTAAAAATACCCGGAAACGTGTGCACCATTTTTTGCAAGTGCCAACAGGTGTTACCAGCGCTGTAAAACAAGAAAGGGCTCTGCATGCAATAGATATTTAACTATTTACATTTAGAATTTGTTTCCATACTTGTCTCCTCTTTATTTTATATGCACACAGCCTGCAATTCTACCTTTTCACATCACAGTTGGTGGAGTTTCACAGTTACAACAGACCACAAATGTTTTGTTTTTGCAGAATCCTATTACTGCAAACGCTATGTTTTTGGTGAATTTCCAAATGGCACATACAGAATAAAGTGATTTTGGTCACAGCTAAGTCACCAGTTATACCGAGGAGCTTAGAATTTATTGTTTTTATCGAATCTAGTTGGAGTTAACAGTTTATTTTTCACATTTCAAATGAGAGTTAAAGAATAGAGTGATTTTGGTGAAATATCACAAGTGTGAGCACAGATTTGGTTCAGTTTTCCAATGGAACAGCATGTCAAACGTGTAGTTCATGGACTGTAGGAAAATTGACAATCTGACAAGATACTATTTTTTTTTAGAGTTTCAGGCTCTTGCAAATGGTGTAATTTCAGCTATTTGTGAAAAGTGATGTGTCTTTCAAACCTGTCTTGGAATTCAGAGGCTTAACAAAAACTCCAACATTATAAGACTATACAGGGGGTCCTTGACTTGCGCCAGAGTTCTGCTCCTACAGATTGATGCAAGTCGTTTTTCGGCGCAAGTCGGAACTCTGGCGAAAATGTAAACAAAGCCAGTATGTGCATCACGATATCAATCAGTTGTCCGGAAAAGTCATGAATACCAATGACTTTTAAGCATGAATGAGTCATTTTATGAGCTACAAGTTAGCGAGTGTAGCACAATCCAAGGTGGCATACAACTGGCGAACGTAAACAAAGTGTTCCGCTCGCCAACTAGTTCCACGTAACCAGTTCCGATGTAACGACAAAACACCGTAGGTCGAGGACATCGTAAACCGAGGTCCCCCTGTATTACAAATCATAGTATAAGTGAGTATGAGTGTTTCATAGTCCAAAATTAGAATATCAAAAACACAGTATCTGAAAAATTGCATAAGCAATATTAAGGCCAGCAAGTCATTCAGTGAAAAAATTTCTGGTCCATTTTAAGTATTGTGGTTTGTGATCAGCTCGGTTAATAGTTACTTTATTTTCCTTATTGTAGTAAATCCTTTTTAAACCTAAACTAGCTCAGACTCTTACGTTGGTCTCCATCTTTGCAGAGTATGACCCTCCCGGCTACCTGTACCAGCCTGCGGAGATGAACGGCCACATGCTGGAGTACACGACGCTGCCCGGAAGCAGCCACATCAACGGGGGCATCCACGGCGGCTACGGGCACGGCGGCCAGATGTTGCCCCAGGGCTGCCACCACCTCCACCACAAGCTCCCCAACGGCTTGGCGCTGCTCAACGGCTCCGGCGGCCTCTTTTCACCTGGCCACCCACACGGCCACGATGGCACGCTGCCCCACGGCGGCCGGGACTGCGAACACTCGCACCCTCACCACCACCATAACGTGAGCAGAAAGTGGTCCGGACCTCAACGCTTGTTCTGAGCTTCATTCATGCTGTGCATGAACTAAATGAGGCACTGCGGGGTTTGCTAGTAGTTTGGCTAAATCTGGCGTTTGTGCTCTTTTCTCAGGGTGGAGGCATGTACACGGCTCTTCCACAAACGGAGTCGTCTGATTGTATGAGCTGTCAGAACCTCTGCAACAACAACAGGTAAGAGGATATCATAATAAAATCCACTGTTTCTTTATACGGATCGCTTGTTTCTGTTTTCTATTTAAAAAGCCTTTGAATGTATTGTCAGTTACCAAAAAAAGTCAGTGGAATAATCACGTCAGTTTATGAGCTGTAAAAACCACAATGATCAGTACGAGGGAACATAAAATCCAGGTGAAAGCAGCGTGCTTCTAAATGGGGATATTTTCTGCTGGAAAACAATAAGCAAACAAAAAAGATGGATATTGCAAAGAAAAGCTGGACTGAGAATATAAAATTTTCCCTGCTGCTATAACTTGCAGCGGTGCTTTGGAGCCCCCTGTGAGGCCCAAACACACACATTTGCCCTCCTGCTAGTCCTGTTTATGTACTTAAGGGTCCCCAGCATCACAGTTTACCCTGTGTGCACCCAGCCAGCAGACCTAATGAGCCCAGTGTTTATTTACCTCCGGCTGCTGGGAAAAGAGGGGGCGTGGCTGCAAAATTCAATGGTGGAACGAAGGAGGGGAGCTGGAAGGAAACGGCGGAGAAGCTGCGCTGCGTGCAACTGTCTGTTTTTGGGAGTTTCACTGAAGAGCAAAACCACAACGTGTCACAGTCACTTAGAGGCTGCGAGTGTGGACGTTTAATCTCTGGTCTGCAGCTGTGAGTTGTGTCGGAGCTGTCATTGTTTGGTACACTGTTAGTATTAACGCAAGGGTTCTGGGGTCTGGAGGAAAAGCCACGGCGAGGAAGAACCGGGGCGGTATGAGGGCGAGCACTTACCAACGCACGGGCACCTTATAAACGAGTTTCTTTCCATCTCTGTGTCCGAGCAGATGTTACAACAAGACCAACGGCACCTTCTCCAGCGGCACTCTGCCTCTAATGCATCGCGTGGCATCGTGCCAGCAGGGCGGGCTGGAGATGGTTCCCCTCGGCCAGGTTTCCTCGCCGTGCCGCGGCTCCGACAGCCAGATGCGAGCCGGCGACCAGGAGGCCGACGTGGGCTACCAGCCGGACGAACGCATGGAGTCGTCGCCCTCGCAGCATTCCTGCTGTCTGATCAGGAACAATGAAAACTGTCCAGCGGACGACACTGGTCAGACACATTTTTATAGAAAATGCCCACAAACTTATTCCAAGTATTTTGCCTTTTTTTTCGTCCCCTAACCACAGGAAACTACAACTCCTCTGTGCCTTTTTGGCCCCAGTTATGCAATGAAATATCCTGTTTGTTCCAGATAATCTCACACAATAGCAAATCATGTTTAGATGTGATTTTTCATTGCAATACCACATCTCAATATTTGATAACTACAGCTTGATTCACAACTTTTATAGTAATTTATAAAGATAAACTGTTTGCCTCATGTACACTACCGTTTAAAAGTTTGGGGTCACTTAGAAATGTCCTTATTTTTGAGAAAAAAAAAACATTTTTTTTCAATGAAGATAACTTTAAATTTATCATAAATACAGTGTAGACATTGTTAATGTGGTAAATGTCTATTCTAGCTGGAAACGGCAGATTTTTAATGGAATATCTCCATAGAGGTACAGAGGAACATTTCCAGCAACCATCACTCCTGTGTTCTAATGCTACATTGTGTTAGCTAATGGTGTTGAAAGGCTCATTGATGATTAGAAAACCCTTGTGCAATTATGTTAGCACATGGATAAAAGTGTGAGTTTTCATAGAAAATGTGAAATTGCCTGGGTGACCCCGAACTTTTGAACAGCAGTGGAAATATAAGTTTAGACAGTGAGAAATATGCATATTTTCTTATTTACTGAGGGTTGCATGATAAGTTTAATTCCGCTCTCATGCTTAGTCAAGCATGAAAACTGCCACTGAACCCTAAAACCCACTGCCAGGTTTGAAAGCCATCAATATTAAACCATTTATCAGAGCTAGAAACAGAAGGAAAATGACGTTTTCACAGTCCTTGAACTAATGATGTGTGATGTTGGGAAAATCAACCAAATCTAGGCTTAAAATTGTGATCTTCCTCCAAAAATCACATTTTTCTACATGCTTTGTGTAAAAATTGGCAAAAAAATTACCATTTCTGTTAACAAGATTCTGTAAAATGCAAAAGAATTCACAGTCTTTGGCACATTTGTGGAGCCATTACTGACTTTGCCGTGACCAACACTCAAGGGGTAAAAATTCAGAGACTTTTTGGATGAAAAGCAGGTTGGAGATTATTATGGGAGCCAGAAATGTAAGGAGTAAAATATTTATAATATCAAGAGGCACATTTTTTGCAGTGGGCGCTTTTTTCAGTTTTTGTAAAATAAATAATTGCAGAAATTCAACTCTAGTAATGATTTATGATAGGATAACTGTGTCTTACTGCACACAAGACAATTTTAAGTTCTCTGTACTTCGTGTCATAGTTGTGCTGTTCCCATAGAGGTGCAGGACTTTTATGTTGTTGTGAAATATGAGCCCACAGTGAGTTAAAAAAGAGCCCGGAGTTTGGAGGGTTAAGTTAAAAGTAGCCCCAAAGCTGCACCTTACCATCTTCCCTAGTTGCATTTTTTTTTACCTTCAGAACCAGCCAGGAAAACATATTTTTTTCTAGCCTTCGTGGGAAAAGCAAGAGTTGTTTTGATCTTTTCCTCTAACAAGACAGAAAGTGAATAAGCCTATTTCCCAAAATATCAACCCAAATGTTAAGTGAGAACATTTGCTTCCAGACGGTCACGGTTCAGCCCTATTGTTAAACTGAACTCTTACAGTTGTTCTGCTTCATGCCCTACCAGCAGTTTTTTTTTTTTTTTTGTTGTTAAATCATTACCAATCATTATGTTCTGTGCAGACAAACTATGCAGCATCGCCCACAAATTACACTGCGGGCCTCTCCAGTTTCTGTGCTTGTCTTTTTTAATATGAAGTACTAACCGAGGACTCTGCTGGTCTTTGTGTGCAGCTGAGGAGGAGCCGGAGAGCGAGGACACCGAAAGGCCTGTGGTGTGCTGGGAGAGCCCTTCGCTGCCAGACTTGGACTGTGACGAAAAGCCTGGGTGGATCTCCAGCAGCAGCCTGGCAGGAGAGCTGATCCAGGCCGGGCCGCAGGAGGCCTGAACGCAGCCCACACACCAGCACACCCTCCCACAGCGAGGACGGGAAACACAAAGCAGGCAGAGAGCAGGACGGAGATAGTCAGAGACACTGCACGTGACGGTGACGAGGACACAGAGCTGTGGATGGACTGAGATGAGACGAGCGACGAGGGGAGGATGAAAGAGCCGAGAGCACAGCCAGATGGAGAGAAACACAAAGACAGAGACTGAATCCCACTGGAGGGAAGACTCTCATGAAAGATCAAAAAAACTCTTTAGATGACTTATTTATTTTTTTGTAGTAGTAAAATATTATTTCATATGAATGTATCTGTTTTAAAGAAAAAAGTTTGTCTTTTATATTATTTATGCCTTTTGGATGAGAAATACTTTTTATTTTTTGTCGTTTTTGTCCCTCTGTGTTCCACTCGAGGGTGGAGATTAGCAATTGTCTGTGTAAAGTTTTGTAATAATATAAAGAGAAGATATGGGAGAGTCAACAACAACTCTTTTTTTTTTTTTTCCAGCGTCTTCCCTCTGTGCCTTGGTGTGCAGCGCCCGATGAATGATTGCCATAGTGAATTTCCCAGCCTCGATCCAAACCCCATCGATATTTCTGGCAGGCCTTTGATGTGGCTCAGCGATGGGCTGTTCCACTGCAGTGACCCCTGAATGGGGTGAACACTCCCTTCACTGTTCGCGTTAAGGCTGCTGCTCTTTGCTTCACTGAATACTTGATAGCTCATCGCTTTGCGCAAAATGCACCGTTGCTTTGGAGGGCGCCGGTGACCTACTGGCCCCAATCTGTTAGAGAAGTGGAGGAGTTACATTAAAACAGAAAAGTTAGGTGTGAGCAGAACCTCTCATAGGAATCCTTGATGCAAGTAACCGAACACTTCCTGATTATGAGAGACTGAAAAGTGCAAACTGTTAGCTGCATGAAAAGTAAATCCAAACACTTGCCTTGAAATTGAAAAATGCAATCATCTGTGCAGAAGAGCAGTAAAAACATAACAAAAAAAGCTTATAAATCACGGAAAAATTCACCCAATTCATGAAAAGTTACAGTTTATTTAAATGCATCCTTGTTTTATTGGATAGAGAATGATTACATTTAAAAAGTGCAAACTGTTAGCTGCATAAAAAGTAAATCTAAACATAAATGTTTTCCTGAACAGCAGCCAAAGCTTCATGCAGAGACTGAGTCGATATTAAATCAATCAGTTTGTCTCTATTGTCATTCTGTACACTACCATTCAAAAGTTTGGGGTCACTTAGAAATGTCCTTATTTTTGAAAGAAAAGCAGTTTTTTTCCATAGAAGATAACATTAAATTAATCACAAATACAGTGTAGACATTGTTAATGCTACTGACACCAGAGATACTTGAATATTGCTGAATAATTAAAGGACCCCTATGGTGAACAGCAGGGGGTTTTTTTTGGGTTTTTTTTTGTTTTTTTTTTAATGTATAACACCATTTGGAGTCACTTAGAAATGTCCTTATTTTTGAAAGAAAAGCATTAAAAAAAAAAAGAAGATAACATTAAATTAATCAGAAATCCAGTCTAGATTTTGTTAATATGATAAATGACTATTCTAGCTGGAAACAGCTGATTTTTAATGGAATATCTCCATAGAGGTACAGAGGAACATTTCCAGCAACCATCACTCCTGTGTTCTAATGCTACATTGTGTTAGCTAATGGTGCTGAAAGGCTAATTGATGATTAGAAAACCTTTGTGCAGTTATGTTAGCACATGAATAAAAGTGTGAGTTTTCATGGAAAACATGAAATTGTCTGGATGACAAACTTTTGAACGGAAGTGTATATGCTATTGAATTGAAAAGTGCAACCCTCATCTGTGCAGAAAAGCTGTAAAAAAAAAAACAAAAAGTGTATAAATTGTGGAAAAGTTCACCCAATTCAGGAAAAGTTTTTTTTTAATACACCCTTGTTTTACTAGATAGAGAAAGATGGTCTCAGTGAAATTACTATTACAAACACTGTTTTTAGGAAATACACAATGATATTGAGACTGTAGAGCAAAATCTTGAGTAATTCAAGGAGCACAAACATTTTTGACATTTCCATTTCATTGGTTTAAAAGCAGATTGCAACAGCCCATGACATATGACATCAAAACTGTTTGCCTGCTTAATATGTCGTTTTGTGATTTGAAGCGTATAGTAAATGTTGCAGGTCAGTGGAAGCTTCTGGTATGTAGAAATCATGAATTTTGGGCTACCAGAAACTTCCACTGACAGGCAAAGTTGTCTAATGTAGCTTTGAGGCGTATTAGATGAGTATCAGTGTGACAGTTCTGCAGATATCCCATTCATAAAACACTTGTACTACGCTCCTCAAGTTTCACCCAGCATCAGCCAAACCCATTTTCTAAAGACTTAAACCCCCTCTATTGGTTTTAAAATAATCTCCATGGTGTGGCGGCTGATTGGACTTGATAGGATTGCAGCGGGCGGATGACGGGGCTGGCTGGGCTTCACTGAGGCTGACTGTGGTGCAGCCTTTTCCATGCTTGGTGCCTGTCTGCCTGTGTTTTTTGCCAGAGTGGGCTGCCAGTCCTCAGGCCCCGGCTCGCCTGGCATCTCCTCCTCCTCCGGATGGTATACGGGATATTCCTGGCACCCGGAGTTGCCCGCCTTGCTGCCGAGGCGTGGCACAGGCCTCTTCCGACTGTTATTTTTAGTCGCCGTTGTGCCACTAAGGCTCGCGGCGTTCGTTAGATTCACATGACTTTCACTTTCCCAGAAGTCGCTCTGCCTCAAGCCTCTAGTGTTTTTTTTGGATGATTTGTTTTTTCTTGAGGTGTTAAACCCAAACAAAAGTGACTCATGTCCCTGACAGAAGTAGCCATCCTCTGCGTGGTCTCATTAAGTTTATCCTCATCCAAGGGTCCATTATGCTGTTTTGGAAGAAAAGGGGAGCAAAACAATGGGTCGGAAATGAAGCTGGAAATGAAAGAGAAATGGGAGGGAGAGGGGATGCTGACAGATGCAGCCGGGGCCGATGAGGAGAAGATAAGGGCAGGGTTGTCTCCAAATGAGCTGCTTCTCCATCTCCCACGTCTGTCAGTCGGCACTCTCCCTCGGCCCGGCCCTGCACCCTCTACCCACACAGCTACACCCCTTCATTAAGGAGCCCATGGGAACAAGAAAGCTCATTGTCTGCCCTGGAATTTTTGCCCCCTTGCTGCAGAGCCGACCTGTTAACGCCGGTCCCTCTTCCCTCCGCCCACCATTCTTCCTCTCCCCAGCACACCCTGAATGAATGCAATTCTTATGAATCGGGCAGTGTGCTGTTAACTGGCTCCATTTTTTTTTTTTTTTTTTTTTTTATATCCTTGAGATAAAAACACAAGTGAAGCATGTTTTAGTTGGATGGAGTCCAGATGAATTCCAGTGGGTCCTTGTAAAAAAAATAAAAAAATAAAAAAAAGATGAGCTCATATGCAATAAAACTAATAATCAAATTTCCCGTCGGGGATATCTGCTCTTTATTTGTAATCAGACTTTTGGTCTTGAAGATGCAGTCTGTTATTTGAGGTTTTCATGCTGGTAAAACAGCTGCTTTTGAAGGCTGCACCTGTTGGCTGCAATCAGGAAAGAAAAAGGTCTCATCTTTGTCCAAGATGCATCCACAAAACATTCTTTATTTCCTCTGAAAATCAGAATTTCAGCGTGATCGGACTGTTCTGGATCAATAATGAGCAAAGCTTCAGAACTGATCAAGTCAGAAGAGCTATTTTCATTCACTGACCACACCAGGAGTAATGATAAATTTATTTTTTAGGGATTAATTATTTAACAGGGCATCTGTTTTATATGCACAGGCTCCTGTCAAGGTATCTGTCAGTTCAAAAGGGCCAAAATGTTCCCTAGAAACTAATCAGGAAAAAAAAAGAAAGAGCGTGTGGCCTCGAGCTGAGTGTGCTCTGGATGCACCAGGATGTTGAAACTGACACCACACAGGAGTCAGATAATGAGCAGAGTCGACTGCAGTTAAAGGAAAGAAAAACAGCGCGGCAGGACGGTTATTAGAATTTAACAAACTCCTAATGAACAATTTATTCCAATGGAAAACAAACGTAAAAATGATTCCCGCCTAATGAAGCCCAAATTCCACGTGGTTCGAATGATCAAGAGGCATTTGAAATGGAAACCACAACCTGAGGTCTGCTCGGTGTCACGCTCCGTAAGTTTATACAGCTACAAAGATTGCAGGAGACAATAGTGCAGTCTTCCACTGATCAAAGTGTTTCAGTGTGTGTTGCAGTCCGGCCTGGCGTTCTCAAAACAACGAGTTAGTCTGGATAATCCGCAGCACATCATTTCTCCTTAGGTAGTGTGCACAACAGCAATACGAACGCAGCTTGTGATGTTTTATTAAAATTCTGTCCTTTCTTTTCACCCAAGAGGAGTCGGGATTTGTCGTTCCGAGACACGGCATCTTTACAGCAGCATTGGGAATCATGAAACAAGTATGACTTCATTGGAAATGATAAAGGGCAGATAGTCAGTAATGAGTCACACATCTGAGACAAAGAGAGTCAGTGAGTTTGTCGATGCCGTTTTGTGAAAAGTCCCATCTTTCTAAAGGGCTCGGTGAAGTTGGCAGACATTTTAGGAGACAGGATCATGTTGTCAGACACGTAAATACGAAGCTCTTTGAAATAGTTTCTGTGACGGTGAATGGTAGAGCTGTGGACATTTGAATGCCAACAGCGGATTCTCGTCTTTCACTTGTCATCTGTGGCAGTGTGTCATTTGAATAAAGCTGCGTTTAAGGCGGACTTTTATAGTCACTGCTCAAAGGAGGGACTGGTCACACTATCTGACCCTTTAAAGCCTTACCTGATGACAATGTGGATTAAGTCAGTGGTTGAGAATTTGTCACCAGATACCTATTGTGCACAATATGTGACATTTAAACCTTGGTAAAAAAATTTTTCTGTAACAATACAGAAAAAAAATGTTAAAGTGTCATGTCTAAGTCAGAAAAGGTCATTTGCATACTGTGTTTATATTTATATCCAGTGTAGTTGCAACCATAACTTTCCACAACTTTGTCTCCAGTAAAAAGGACAATTAGAATACTTTTGTTCAACAGTTTCACACAGTTATAGGACTTGTAAGGGACATATTTTGGGGAAAAAAATCCTCATAATAACTTGATTTCCAGTCCTCAATATGAATCAAGCTCCAAAATGCAAAAGCTTTTAACTCCACACAGACACAGACTTTTTGTAGAAATTTCTAATCTTGAACCCCCGAGTCAAGGTTTTCTTAAACTTTACAAAACTCCACATTCATATCAGTTTCTTTCACAGGTTGAGGAGACTTATTGTGATGCCTAAAATGATTTTTTTTGGTGCAAAATCGGTGCAATTTTCCTTTAAATGTAGTTTTTAATAGAGCAATTTTCCATATCTTCATTGTATTGTTGTGTGAGTGAGATAAGTCAGCTTCTGAGTAAATGAGATAAAAACTGTCTGATGCCAGTAGAAATAGTAGAGAATAATCTGGATGAATCAACTCTTTAAAGCAGATGTTGTGAAGATACACAAACTGTGGTCATGTGGCCAGTTTTCAGGTGAAGATTCAAATGGAACAAACAGTCATCATCAGTTTAACTTCACATCCAAGAAACTGTCAGCAGTTGAACAATTTCAAGACTTTTTTGTGCAAAATGGGCAAAATTTACACAATTTTCTCACAATAACATTTTTTAAAAAACTTTTTCTCTAAGTCAGAGAAGGCCATGTGCATGTTGTGTTACATTTTTGTCCAATCTGCTGCAAAAAAAACTTTCCAAAATGATGTTTCTCCCAAATTAGAAGATTGTATTTCTGCAGTTTCACGCGGTTAGAGGACTTGTGAGGGACACATCTTAGAAAACGATTTTTTTTCGTCCTCAATATGAAACACATTCAAAAATGCAAAAACTCACTTCTTTCAAATTCCACACAGACACAAAACTTTTGTTGAAATTTCTAATCTTGAACCCCAAGTCAAGGTTTTCTCAAACTTTAAAAACTCCACATTCATATCAGACTTACTGTGATGAATAAAATGATTTTTGTGCAAAATTGGTGCAGTTTTCCTTTAAATGTAGTTTTTTGTTTGAGAAATTCTCTGTCTATTCATTGTATTGTGATGGGAGTCAGCTTCAGAGTCAATGAGACCAAAACTGCTAGAAATACCAATTCTTCAAAGCAGATGGCCATGAATGTTAAAAAAAAAAAAAAGCTGTTTTCTTAGGTGAAGATTCTAATGTAATTAAACAGAGTCCTCATCCTTCCATCTGAGAAACTGTCACCAGTTGAACAGCTTCCAAGCTCTAACTTTTTGTTGAAATTTGTACTCTTGAACCCAGAGTCAAGGTTTTCCCAGACTTTACAAAACTCCAGATTCATATTAGACATTTTCAGAGGTTGGGAAGACATCAAATGTAGAATGAAGAGGTTTTGGTGTGCATAATTGGTGCAGTCTCCCCTTAAAATGCAATTTTTTGTTGATGAAATTGTCTTTATCTTCATTGTTTGCATTGGGAGTGAGATAACTCAACTCCTGAGTAAATGAGACCAAAATAGAGCCACTAGAAATAAAAAATATTTTGGTAGAAATTTGAATAAACCAACTCTTTAAAGCAGATGCTGTGAAGATACAAACATTGCGATCATGAATCTTAAGGGGAACACAGTTTTCAGATGAAGATTTCATCATCAGTCGTCGTCCACGTCCAGCTTGGTGAAGTAAAACGTTATCCTGGCCCCTTCGTCGGTGTTGTACAGAGCCTGGCAGGTGTACGTCCCGGCTGCCTCCCTCCGAAGCTCCTCTATCACCAGAGCGGACGAGTTAACGGGAACCTGCATGTTGCCCAGACTCCTGGACAGAGCCTGGAGCTTCGGGCCTTGTCCGTAGTTGTAGGCCACGGCCACGTTGTTATCACTCCCTGGTTTGGTGAAGCCCCAGATGAAGATGGTGGGCAGAATGGAGCCGCAGTCCAGAGTGACCGAGCCTCCCACCGTTCCAGTAGCATCGAAACGAATGTATTCCACCTCTTCAGGGTCAACTATCTCCAGACCTGTAACAAGAACCAGTTACTATAACTGTACGGAAAGAAAAAAAAAAAAAATCTGATGTTGTTTTCTGAACAGCCTCACTGGTGACAGATTTATAGTTATCAGTAAGCGTCTTCAGAAAACTTTTTAAAGACCTCACAGTTCGCTGGAAACGGACTGCGTCAGCTCTTGAGGACGACAAACACATAATTAAACGCTCATAGTTTATCTGCCTGTGGCCTATTTGATGGATCAAATTATATGACTCTCCTTCTGGCAGCAGTCTGACGAAATAATGACAGCAGTGTGTGATAAAGAGGGAAAAGTCTACTTACCTCGACTCCTTACCTTGCAGTGGAAGCGTCAGCCAGCTGATGAGCAAACAGGAAACGGGAATCATCATCCTCAGACTCCCCGCGGTGACACCGAGCTTCGTGTGGAAATCTCAAGTGAGGAGGCTATTTAAAGCAGCCGCTGATGCTGCGTCCACTCTGCTATACACACCGAGAGTGACTGAGCAAAGGCTGGAGGACTGACGGGGGAGATTTCTTTTCAAACTACACCTTAAATTATTCATCAACGCTTCCACCTCCCCGGCGTCGCTCCATTTCGCCTGTCTCTCCGCTCATGACTGGGCTAATGGCTGGACCTGAGAGCGAAGAGGTGTAGGGTGTCGGTATGATGCCATCGCTTCATATATTATTGAATAAACCGGTGGAGATAGCCTTTTTAGAAATTCCATCACTCCCAAATGAAAACGAGGGCCCGGCGAGGTCGGAAAATTGACGCAGAGGCTCCGACGCGAACACATGCGAGTTATTATTTACCCTGCGAGGGGAACGCAGACTGAATAAAAATCACCGGTGACTCATGCTCCTACTGATAACTAGCTGTTTTATGACTCAGTGTGGTGTCATCTCCGTGTTTAGACGCATGGAGACACCTAAAAATGGATGTGTTTTTAAATAATTCCGTTGTTGAAGGAGCGCAATCATGCAAAAGCTAAATAAAAGTCTGAGTAGATTCAGGAGCAGACAAACAGTGAGCTTCATTAGAGCAGCGTCCAGTAAAAACTCCCACAGGCTGATGTTTGGGCCTGCAACGGTGGAGGTTGAAGCTCAGCACTGCAAGCAAGAAGTCCATAAAGCTGCTCTCACTGGAAGCAGCCCCAGACTGAGGAGAAGGCTCTAATTAGTGAGGGCTTCGTCTTTTTTTTTTTTTTTTTTGTGGAGGGGAGACTATATTTAGAAGACTGCTGGAAGACAAACAGATGTGATAAAACTGCAGCATAAAACAACATGGTTTCTGAGGGCACGGTGGACTGGCAGACGAAGTTAAAAGGATGTAAACACGTTGAGCAACGACGCTTCGGACAAAATAGCCAAGAATCGTCTGACGTGAGAAAATATTGACCTTCAGAGTGATTCAGCGTTGTTAAAGATGAATTAGCCGAGTGTGGTCGCCTCTAATTTTCTTTACTAGGGATAACTAAGATGAGAAGATTATGTGCGATTCCAGAAGGCATTAAGATGTAATGCGAACTAGATTTTGAGTGGCTCTATGTGATTTGGCGTATGAGCATCACATGCGAGCATCCAGATGTTTTACGTGGAGGTCCAAAGAGAGAGCACGATGGCCTGTTTTCCTGCAGAAAGCACAGTTTACAAGGAGTTAGCAAATTTAGGAGACTTTTTACTTGATGGTTTGCTTGTTGGAGAGCAGTTTTAGGTTAACTGCAGTGGCCAGTATCCCTAAAAGTGTGATAAAAATTGTTTTTTAGTGCAGTTTGGGAAGGTTTGTAGAGGTGCAGGTACTTACAGGGAGACATACTATATATTGTTAGGCTGTGAGTTTTATTTAAGTTGTATGACATAAAGCACCAATAAAAACTGTATTATATTTCAGCATATAGTCAGGTGAAATAGTTTAGAAGAACTTTGGACGGAAGAAGGCAAGGCAAGGTCAGTTTATTTATATAGCACAATTCATGCACAGTGGCAAATAAATTAATTACAAAGATGATTTAAACACATAGACATTAAAAGCATGCATTACATAGAAATAAAACATAATTCAAGCAATAAAATCAACATGAAAGTTTCTGACAATTAAAAACAAAGAAATTAAAACTAAGATGAAGAGAGAGATAAAATAGATCCACTTTAAAAGTTACAGTGTAGTGCTGGTATTAAGACAGTCATTAATCAAAGGCAAAAGTAAATAAATAAGTCTTTAACCTTGATTTACAGGAGCTAAGAGTTTCAGTAAACCTGCAGTTTTCTGGAAATTTGTTCCAGATATGTGGAGCATAAAAGCTGAAAGCTGCTTCTCCATTTTTGGTTCTGACTCTGGGGATAGAGAGCAGGACTCTACCAGAGGACCTGAGCGATATGAATGGTTCATATGGTGAAAGGAGGTCACTGATAGACTTGAGCTCTAAACCATTTGGAGTTTTATAAACTAACACAAGTATTTTAAAGTCTGTCCTCTGAGTGACTGGAAGCCAGCGCAAAGACCTCAAAAGGTTTTACTTTAAAAGTTCTTGCAAGAGTTGAAAAACTCTTTGAGAGCACAGTCCTCCACCAAAGCCAATGCACAATTTCTTAATTTTAAAGATAATTTTCCACATTTGCACCAAAGTGTAACGGATTCTTCCTCCGCACATGTTCTACCTCTTTACAAAGTTTCATAAAATTCGGCTACGTAGTTTTTGTGTAATCTTGCAAACAGACAACCGGACAAACTGCACTAAAAACAGACCTTGGTGAAAGAATTCTACATTTTAAAACAAAAAATTGTGTTTGCTTACCATAAAAACTTCAGGAAACAAATGGAATACCTGTTATAATGAGGTCAAGGTGACATGACAACACCTGGGCAACTTCCAGTCAAGGAAAAGGAAAATGGGACATCTTTACAAGCTTTGGGAATCACAGAGTAAGCCAACCTTGGACTACAGGAGGAGGAGAGTCTATATCACATCTGATCACGATAAATCAGATCTTGGAAAAGCAATAAAATTATTATGCACACTAGAAATTGAAGTCTGTGCCAGTGCAGCTAGACTGTTAACACAACCACCATGCAGCTGCTGGAATATCATAGATGTGACAAAGGAGAGGAGGAGTGAGATATGTCATTAATAAGTACTGTTCTGTTGGAGCTGGAGCTGACCAAATACTTTACTGGTGAAGCACATCCTTTCTAAGCACTGCAGTCCTGTACACAAGGGCCTGCCACATCTGCTGGCTGCCTGCCTGATTTGCTGCCTGGCTGCTTGCAACTTCTTTCTTTTTTATAAAAAAAAAAAAAAAAAAAACAATGGGAAGGAAGAAGACCAGGCCACTGGAAAATGTGAGCCGTTTGAAAAACAAAATGTTTTGGATTGTGTCGGGGGTCGGGGGAGAGTTAGGGACAGAAGGGAACGTCTTATCTGGACCCTTTTAGCCCGTAAAAGCTTTCAGGTGCGGTGCCCCATCAAGCGGATCCGGCCGGTCCAAGCTCTGGCAGCTTTTTTTTCTTTTCTTTTTTTGTTCTTGGCAGCAGATGAGAGAACACAATCAGCCCCAGATAGCTGAGACTCTATAGGAATCTGCGTAACACATTACTGCCACCCCAACATGTGCCACCCGCCCAGACTGTGAGCTCTTGGCAAGACTGCGCTTTATGTGAGAGCGAAGCTGGCAAAACAGGTGGGTTCCTCCAGCGTGCCCTGTGATTAGATCAGTCATTACCACTGGCATTGTTGAAAGCGAAGCTAACCTCTCATTTCTGAGGACCACCTGCACTGGAATGTGTTACTAAAGCTGAACAGAAGATGATTCAATCTCTGGATGAGAAAAATAGTCTGTGCTGGCTTACAGTGAGGATGTGTGTTTCCATTTACATCTAATGAGATTCTGATTTTCTTTCATTTTCCTCCTTGACAGAAAGTGCTGTAGAGCCACTGTGTTTGTTTTTTATGAGCTGTCCCCCTTCCAACAATGTTTACTTCCTCTTATTTGTAAATTTAGCTGTCCTCTGTTCCTCACACTCGCCATACGTCTCATGCTGGCTGCAGCTGTGAGCTTCCTCCTCCTCCTCCTCCTCCTCCTCCTCCTCCTCCTCCTCCTCCTCCTCCTCCTCCTCCTCCCTTCAGTTGACAGTTGTGTCACGGACCACACAGCGAGGAGGTGGAGCGAATCTGTTGTACTACTCTGCTCGACAGGCCGACATATATTAGCCAGCCTACCGTATATTTCTGCTCTATCATCGTTTATCTGCCAGGCAGGCGGTGAAGTGGAGGTAAGCAAAGCCGTGCACAGGCCTGTGCTCGTAAAACTCGGAGGCCCACCTCCCCGCCGTGACCTCCCTTTCCCTCCCGGCTCACTTCTCATCACACAGCCTGAGGACCTCACCGTGCCGCAGAGGGCTCCCTGTTGGGCTGAAACCCCAATGACTGAGCAGAGCACAGCTGAGTGGCCTTGGAACGAGGGCAGCAGGAAGAGGCCCGTCTCCTCAGCCCAGCCCCGGGGGTCCGGCAGCACAAAATATTGTTTTAAAGAAAGTCCGCAGACGTTGTGTAGCCGTGCATTTGTTGTCTTGCAGATATCCAGGTCCAGATTTGTAAGAAATATGAAAGATTACTCACTAAAGCTCCAGAATCACGGAAGATGCTGAAATAATGCTCAAAATACTACAGTCAAGGTATCTGCATTGGGCACAATTATCAAAACTAGAGCACTATGTTATATATTTGTTATATTTATTATATATTTATATATTTGCACTATATTACATATATATATATATATACTATACTATAACTATATTTGCTCTAACAGTCAAACTAATATATTTTTGGAATTAGCACTGTACAAAACTTACATCAAAGTATGTGCTGTAGTTTGATTTTTAGTGTTGACGTCTTGTTTTTCTATGAATAATGCTCAGAATAATACAATTAACCCTCATGTTGTCCTGCGGGTCAAATTGGCCCGTTCTAAAGTTTGAAAATGTGGAAAAAAATGTATATATATTTCCACAATGAAACTTCTGATGTCCACATTTTCAACATTTTTGGGAAATTTTTGGATATTTTTTGGTGTAAAAAAAGAAATGTTAAAAAAAAAATGCTTCTTTAAGAACATTCACAAAAAAATCTACCAAAATCCAGTGAAAATCGATGGATTTTGGTTGATTTTTTTTTGTGAATGTTCTTAAACATCAGAAATTTTACTGATACATATGTAATCACTTTAGATATTTTAAGGACTTTTTTGGGAAGATTTTTACTCATTTTTTCAAAATATTTACAAGAATTTGGTTGCCAAATTTGGGGGATTTTTTTTAAATAAAACTTTTAAGGAATTATTGGAATTTTCTTCCTGAAGGTTTTGCAGATTTTCAGAGTTTTGTAGAATTTTTTTTTTTTGCAGAATTTTTGGATTTTTTCAGACAAGGAAACAATATTTTTTGGTGCCTGTAAATGAGGACATCTGCACTGAACACAACTACTAAAACTAGAACGTACGCCACAGCTTACAATCTGTAAGTCCCCTAAGCTAGTCAGAAACTTTCTAAAATGCTGCATATTGCTGAAAGAAATCCACAAATTTTCATTACTTGTTCTCCTTTTTAATGATGTTCAAGTGTATCTATTTGCTCTTATAGTCAAACTAAAGTAATTTTGGCATTAGCACTGCACAAAATGCACATCATAACACGTCCTGTATTGTGGTGTTTTGTGTTGATATCTTGTTTTGCTGTAAATAATGCTCAAAATATTAGAATTAAGGTGTTTACAATCAACACAAGTACTAAAACTAGAGTACACACCACAGTACACATTCTGTTTGTCCCCAAAACTAGCCAAAAACACTGATTTTTTTAGATTTGTTCTCCTTTTTAGTGCTGTTCACGTAGATAAAATTGCTCATAGTCAAACTAATCTACTTTTGGCATTAGCACAGCACAAAACTTACATCATAGCACATCCTATAGTTTGGTTTTTAGTGTGGACATTTTTTTTTAATGCTCAAAATATTTGAATTGAGGCATTTGCAGTATCAAAACCAGAGCACACACCACAGCTTACAATCTGTATGATTTTTAAGACTTGTTCTCCTTTGTAATGCCGTTCAAGCAGATATAATTGCTCATAGTCGGACTAATGTATTTTTGGCTTAAAAATTACAAAAAAACTGTTTTCATAGCATGTCCTGTATTTAGATTTTTAGTGATGACATCTTGTTTTACTATAAAATATACTCAAAATATTACAATGAAGGCATTTGCATTGGACACAAGCATCAAATCTAGAGCACACACCACGGTGTACGTTCTTTTTGTCCCCAGGACTGCTCAAAAATATCTAAAATGTTGTAGTTTTGATGTAGTTTTGGCATTAGTACTGCACAAGACTTACATCATAGCACACCCTATACTTTGCTGTCTAGTGCTGACATCTTGTTTTTCGATAAATAATGCTCAAAATATTACAACTGAGGTCTCTGCATTGGGCACAATTATCAAAACTACAGCATACAGTGCTGAATACATTCTGTATGTCCCCAAAACTAATCATAGTGTTGTAGTTTTTAATGTTTTTTTAAGTTTTTAATGTCGCAGTCTGATGCTCAGTTTTGATGTCTTGTTTTTCTCTAAAAGCAAGAAGAAAAATCGGTCGCTGGGGTAAGATTATTTAACTTGTTCCCAATTAAAATCAACTTGTGTAAACGATTTACTTGAATCAAGTGTCGTTCTCTTGAGACCAGTGGAAAGATCTGCTTATTCTGCCCTGTTTCAAGTTGTTTACACTCAGAGTCCTGTAACAGGAGAAGAAACACTGGATCGAACGGGAGTAGTTTGGCTCCACTGACAGACGAATACAGACTCGGTCGGATGCCAAACAAGGTCTGATTGTGTTGGGTTTTTCTGGAGTGTGCTGGTCTGAGTGGAGCTGGCTGGGTATGTAAACCACAGGACTACAGAGTGGAGTGTTCTCTGCAGTCTAGTGCAGCCGAATGCACGTCCGTGAGTCCTGGACGAGCTGACCTGGAAAGACCCAGATGGGGATCGGGCTTTAAGCACCACGGAGGCCTTCTGCAAACAACATGTGGAAAGGCTTTGGTGGCTAATGTAGCGTGGAGTATTTATGTACTGAGCGAAGACTTGACCACTGTCCGTCAGGATTCAGATACGCCACATTCAGCCATGACCTCTGCAACCACTTCCACAAGCCCACCTCGCCCGGATTAGCCTCCCTTCCTCCCCCGACGGGACGCTCACGCTGCTCCTGGTTCAGCTGTTTAGTGTACAGTAGCTGGTACCCACAATCCTCTCTGAGCAGGTGGTCTGTCATAGGCCTCTTTGTTTTCCAGAGTCTCCCCTGGCAGCTGAGGCCGGAGAACAAGAGAAACATGCAATAATCTGCCGCTTTAGGCTCTTCTGGCTGCGCTTTCTCCGTTTTAATTCGTTTAGTCGGAATATCACATCAGGCGGGGGAGAGTGAGGATGACACAGCGGTTTGGTCTTTTATTTTGTGGTTTCACGTATTATGTTGCATAAAGTCTATGTTGCCATACTGAAGGCAGTACGTTTTGATATTCAACACAACAAAATCATCAACATGTTTATTTCTAAAGGAGACAACAAAAGGGACTTCATTAAGGAGTTTGTGTGGTTGGAAAATCAGTGAAAAGTTTAGCAAAACTCTTAATAACACATCAGAAAACCGACATTTGGACATGTTGACAAAATGCTAAACAATCAGATGAATAAGTGATTAAAAAATGGTCTTTAACTTTTGTTTTTTGTCACAAATATCTTGTATTTAGCTTTGTTTTCTGTACAATCTAATTCCAACAATCTCAAGAAATGGCGCAGGATGCAAAAAAGATTGTTGTTCGAAGTCTTAAAGGAATGTTTTGAGATTTTTTTGCAGTTTTCTTTCTTGTGGAGTGTTTGATGACAAGATCAATACCTCTTTAACATCCAGTTACTGATCACTTTAGCTTAGCATAAACATTAATAAAAAGAGTAACCAGCCAACAGATAGACAGAATCTGCAAACTAGCCGGAAAGCTAAAGTGTAATAAAAAAAAAAAGCAGATTTCATGTGGATCATATGTGCTGAAATATTCTCCCGGCAGTTTGCAGTAACTTCCTGAAGTCTTGTGACTGTGCTGTCACCAGACAACAGGTGGAGACTCCAGGAAGCAAAGGTCAAGCAATCGTCCAGCACATAAAACCCTCCAACACTGTGACACTTTTACACTCCTGTCTTCAAGTTGCCACAAGTACTTTCATGTCATAATCAGTACAGAAGCAAAACATTGTATTTTCCTTTAATACAGACACAACTACTGCATTACTTTACATATTTTATCTGTTGAGCATAATTTTAAAGGCTCTATGTGACTTCAGTGTTATTTAAAACAAAGCGCTGTGTTTAGAAAGATGCTTTTCAACCTTCCAGGGACTTATCTATTAGCTGATGCTACTGACACCAGAGATACTTGAATATTGCTGAATAATTAAAGGACCCCTATGGTGAACAGCAGGGTTTATTTGTTTTGTTTTGTTTTTTTTTGTTTTTTTTTTTTTTTATGTATACCACCATTTGGGGTCACTTAGAAATGTCCTTATTTTTGAAAGAAAAGCATTTAAAAAAAAAAGAAGATAACATTAAATTAATCAGAAATCCAGTCTAGACATTGTTAATGTGGTAAATGACTATTCTAGTTGGAAACAGCTGATTTTTAATGGAATATCTCCATAGAGGTACAGAGGAACATTTCCAGCAACCATCACTCCTGTGTTCTAATGCTACATTGTGTTAGCTAATGGTGTTGAAAGGCTCATTGATGATTAGAAAACCCTTGTGCAGTTATGTTAGTACATGAATAAAAGTGTGAGTTTTCATGGACAACATGAAATTATCTGGGTGACCCCAAATTTTTGAACAGTAGTGTATATATGCTGACACATTGAATGAAACAAGCTATAAATGCCATAAAACTGCAGTGTACCAATGACGGTATGAAAAACATGGATTCAGACTTGCAGGGTTTCATATATAGCAAATAATAGGAAACAGTTCTTTCGAACTGGTTTCTGGTACGAACATGTATTTCTCTGAATTACTACAATTCTCTGATTTGGCCTTGTGCAGCATAAAGTAGTTTTCCAGTATTTGTACAGAACTGTAGGTGAGGAGTGTAAAGTGAAGGAGCAGCGGTGTAGAGTTACACCTAATCCATTTTAAGACCTGAAAGGATTATTTTCATGGGAAAAAAAGTATAAAAGTTCGGTTTTGATGCACAGAGATGGGTTTTTATGGGTTTAATCAACAACTAAAGAGATACGTACATGCAATGCACTTACGCATTTTGATGACATCTTATTTTTTTCCTACTACACTGTATGCATGTGGATTTATTTGACTCAAAAACATCTGCTAAATGAATGTAAAGTAGCACATTATGTAATTTTCTGCCAATTTGCTTCTTTTTGGGGAGGTGGCCTTGGCTTGGGTGGTAGAGCAGCTCATCAATTAATTGAAATATTGGCAGATCGACTCATGGTAACTTCGATATGCTGAAGTTTTAATTAACCGTAAAAACAAAACAAGCCACAAATAAACACTTTTGCTGTGGTGTTTAACTCAAAGTTGGTAACATTTTCCTGTTCTTCCTATTCAGAATTAAGTGAAATCAGTGGAAAGTTGGTATGAACACAGTTCAGAAACCCTAAACTGTGGCACGCTTTCACAAATGAGCAGAAATGTGGATGTTTAAATTGCTTTAGGCAGATACAAACTGCTTTTCTCTCCCCTTACAATCAGATGACATATTTCACTGACAGTGTGACCCTTTTCTTGTTGTTCAAACTTGTTACAGTGCAGCATTTGGGGATCACTTTGTATTATTATCCAATTTATCACCAGATGTACGACAGTAAATTATCTTTGAAGCACAGAGCTGTGGCATGTCAGAGTTGAGATGTTTCCTTGAAACCAAAAATTAGCTTCAAAAACGGCTTCTAACACGACTGTAAAATTACAGTTTTGTTTCCACTGGCGTAATGGGCTTGTCAAACATGGTTTAACTCCTTCGTCTTCTCAAAAAACTATATATATCCTGCATGTAATTTACGAGCGTACCACTAATTTGCGCTAGCAGGGGTGTGAACGTGCATGATGCCGGTTGGCACGATGCTCCCTGATTCAAAACTGGCAGAAATCGCAGCCAGAGAGGAAGTCTGATAGTTCTTACTGCAGAGTTTGTCAGCTTTGGTCAGGATCCCACGAGTTCTATCAGAATGCAGTTTGGATTAGTTTCTGAGATGCTGGGCTTACATTTTCAGATACTTATATATATATTAAAAAATAACATCAAAAGCTTCTTACATCCTCATACATGGAACGCACAAGTCATCACACTCAAATGCAAACACTAGTTATTAGTTTGTGTGAATTTCTGGAACTAACAATTTGTCTTCAGGCGAGAAAACAATAAAACCTTAAAGGACTGCACTGCTCCATGAAATCAGCCTCATTTAGTGGCTTGAGAAGAATTCAAGGGACTGCTAAAATCTGGAGAATTTATTGCCAAGAAAGCTGTTATTTGTACCACTTATCATGGCTGTCAGTCCTATAGTTGTTGAGTTATTTCTGAAAAGGAACAAAAAGAAACTGCAGGTAATAAATCATCTGGTCTCCATGAAATTAAGCATTTTATCTCCAATCCATCCAGTTCCTCATCAATGTTAAGACCACAAACAACCCGGCATTTCCATCACTAGGACCATGTTGCTATCATGGCCTAAAAAACGAACCGCACTAAATATTCTGCATTTCATCAGTATAATCAGGCAACTGCATGTTAAACTATGTGTATTTTTCTTTGGTTTGTTGTCATTATGTTTACTGTAACCTTTTATAAAGTATAAAATGATCCTTCAAAGACATAACTTCATTGAATCCCTGTTTTTTCCCTTAATAGACATTAAGTTCAGCACCATTTATCTGCTGACTCAGCTATGAATCACCAGAACAAGCAACAACTTGACTTCCACACTGATGCATTCATAAAATTGCCACTTCTGTGAACGCAGTAACATCTTTTCTGATCCAGGCTCGCTCACTCATATCCATCTCACAGCACAAATCAGGGCAAACCAAATTACAACGCAACATGGAGAAACATATTTAGATCCCTGGAAAGAGAAACTAAAAGCCAAAGCAGATTAGAATGTTATCTGACCCTAAAAAAGGGATTAAGAATTGGCAGAATATCTCTCTACTGACAGAGATTGAAAACTGAGACGGATCCTAAACAAGCCCAGACTCAGAAACCACAAACTGCCTAGACAAAAAAAAAAAAACATCACTTCAACCAAAAGAAAAGTGAATATGTGGCGACTGTTTGACAGGTGAGGGTGAGACTGAGATGCACTTCCTCCTACAATGTAAAACTTCCAAGGAAATGACAAATATTTATCTTCACAAGTTCGACTCTTGAGAGCTTAATAAGCTCTCAGAATTAAAAATACTCTCAAGAGAAGGAGGCAGGACGAAAGTGTTTGCACCGCTGGAATTTTTCCAGAAAATACACCATTTCTCCCACAAATTGTTGCAATTACAAATGTTTTTGGTATACATGTGTTTATTTCCTAATTTGCATTGGAAAAACACAAAAAAGCAGAAGAAAAAAGCCAAAATTGACATAATTTTACGCAGGCAGTCCTCAGACACTTCTCAGCTCTTCTTTCTCTTCTCCATGCTTGGTGTGACACACATAGACACACAACACAAAGGTTGGGTCAACTTTTATACATTCTAACCGGCTTCAGGTGTGATTTCTATATTGCCAGCACCTGTTAAATAAAGTTATTGTATTGTATTGTATTGTTACTTGCCACAGGTGACGTTAAACGAGCATCACATGCTTGAAATAAAATGATTTACCCACAGTTTTAAAAGGGTGCCAACAATTTTGTCCGGCCCATTATTTGAGTTCTGTGTAAAATTATGTAAATTTTGGGGTTTTTCTTCTGCTTTTTTGTGTTTTTCCAGTGCATCTCAAGGAAATAAACACGTGGATATTAAAAAAAAAAATGTAAATGCAACAATTTCTGGGAGAAATGGTGTATTTTCTGGAAAAATTCCAGGGTGACAATAGTTTCATCCATGACTGTAACTAGATGACCAAGATACCTACTAACACACATGCAAAGAAATATTGTATAATTATGATATATATTCATCTTAATGTTATATTAATGTTCAAATAAGCATTATTGTGTACTGTTCAAATATTGCTTCTTGAAAGTTCAATGCTAATATAGCCGTTTAAATTGAATTAGGATGTAACTGAATTGTATTGAACTGAATTAAATTGAACTTAATAGAATTAAACTGAGTTAAACTGCGGTGAATTGAACTAAACTAAATTGAATTGAATTGAAATGAACTGAATTGAATTAAATGGAGTTAAACTAAACTGAACTGAACTGCACTGAATTAAACTGCAGTGAACTGAACTAAATTAAATTGAATTTAATTGAACAGAAGGCAACTGAATTGAATTAAACTGAACTGAATTGAACAGAAGTAAAGTGAATTGAACTGAACTGAATTCAGTTTAGTTGCATACCATGTTTTTCAGAGGACTTAGGTATGCAGACAGCAAAAACAAATCTGAATTCTCTCTGATTTATTACTGTACCTGTAGCTGTTTAACATAAATCTGGACCTAAAGAGAGGCTGTAAGGCTGATTTACTGCAGTATATTATAAGTGTTATGTCTACATCACTCACTGGCTTACATTATACAACAAACTTTTCATTTTCTGCTACAATAAGGTCATAAAATAACCAATCCTCCTTTAATACACCCTCTGAAACTAGATTTGTGCAGCTGAAATACACTTCATTTCCCACTCATTTCAATGTAACTTTTACAGCCACAACATTAAAACCACTGTTGTGCAAGTCCCTGTCCTGCTGCCATAACAGCTCGGGCCTTAACATATAACATCAACGTTAATACCAGAATTCAAAGTTTCTCAGCAGAACATTGCACTGTAACATCATGGATGTTTTAGAGTTATTCCATTCACCAGTCAGTAGTTTAATTGTTGTGATTGATCAAGACCATTTGAAATATATTTGCGTTATAAAAAGTTACTTGCAAATTAAATAGAGTATTGTGTTTTTCCATACATCCCATACATACTCCTGGACTTGCTTCTTGTAACTTCCTGTGCAGATGTTTTAGACGATAGTAAAACCTACCATCCACTAGAAACTGCTTCTTTCTGTCTTCTTGTCCCTTCAGTTGCTTTACAAGCTTCCTATATGGAGACTTGCCTATTTTTAGTTGGGTTCTACCATTTATATGCAGACAGAAACTGACCTAAAGATGTTTGATCTATCAGATTTTTTATGCATGACGTGTTTAAATCTTTGCAGTTAATGGCAATTTCTGCAGTAAATCTAGACATGCACACTGGAGAACAGGCACAACCACATCATATTTGTACATCTAGTGTGCTCTAGAAGATGAAGAATAAAAGGAAATCAGAACAAATGTCTGACATGGAGTCATACTGTTCCTCCACAAGCTGCTTTTCAGCAGTGTTAAACCACAGACACAAAGCTTCCATTCACATACATACAGTGGCTACGAGAGCAAACACCAAAAAGGTAAACACCAAATGACCTCCAGTGCACATTTCTACTGCCGGCTGCATCCCACTGGTGTCACTTTCTCCACTTGCTGCGTGGTTTTTGGAAGGTAAAGACATTAAAGCATTACAGTTTTCTTTCTTTTTTTTTTTTTTTCAAAAAACAAACTTGAACCCCGGAGTGCCTTCCCCATCTGGAAGCAGTAGAGGGCTTGTCTAAAAGATAAAAATGATATGAATCGCTGCTGGCAACTCAAATGTCCAGTCTGGGATCAATTACATAGACAGGATTCAGGGAAAGAGGAGGGAGCTCAGATTCTATATCTTGGTCGGGTCCAGCTTGTAGCCCACATATACACCCACACACACTAAGAGCACTGCTGTGTGACCTGCAGTTCCCATTGTCTGGTTATGGATTGGCTGAGACCGCATACTGCCACGTTCCCGCCCCACTCGCACACTGCATTTAACAAGCGACTGATGGCAGTTCCAGATGAGGCCACGCTCAGCCAGCTGCTCTGTCATGTGGGTTGGGGCAAAGATTTCTCTGCTTGGATCAGTAGAATAAACCAGTTGTCTCTTTAACGGCTCTTTTCTAAGGCACACCAAAGTCACACAAACAACCCAGTTATCCAATTTTAAGGACTGTTTGCCAGCTTTATGTTCAGTGTCCAAATTTTTCTTAACATTTCTGCGTCCAGAATTCATATGCAACACATCTGCCCAGCAGTCTCGACGAAATGCATTGTGGGATGCTTAAAACAAAGCGGGAGGAGGAGGAGGGTCGTAATGGAATGACTATGAATAACACAAAGTAAAAACAGACAGGCCGAAAAGGAGGGGAGAATGGGAGAAAGACAAAAGGACCTAATAGGATCCAGACTGTTTGGAGCTCTGGCTGTTTCAAAGGAGGACGCTGCCATATGTACGTACATACACGCTGTTGCTTTGAGACCTGAGCAGGCGTTCACAGCTTTACAGAAGGTCACGGCAACACCTCCAGTCCCCATAACCTCTTTTAGGGTCAAGCTTCAATTCACAAATAGTGAAGGACCTCACCTCATGTGGCCCCATTAAACCTCATAGGCATGGCCTGCTCTGTGTCTCCCATTACCCCCTCAATGTAAATACACACAGTTGCAACTGGTCGGATGTTACGCATTGTTGTACAGAGATGTGTAGGCCTCTTGCAGGTACCATCATAGCTTAGATTTGCATGAGCTGAGGTGAAATAAAGGGGTATTTTCTAGCTTAATTATTTCATATTGAAAAAAATCTATCTACAAAACCGGCATTTTTTGTTCTAGACTGATCAATGTTTGTAGTGATGGTGCAGTTATTTCCATTTTTTTGATATGTTTGAAGCTTCAGTCTAAAGTATATGTTGGTTTTAGACATTGATTTTCAATTTTTATAATGTATTCATGATTCATTTATCAAATAATGAATGCTTAGTACAAACACAATAGTGTACCAACTCAAGATCAAACTATTGTCTGCACTTCATACTGTGTTAGACGGGATTGGAAGTTCTACGCCAACATGGAAAAAAATTGAATAAATTCACAAAGAAAAGAAAAATCTGCCAGTTTCTGAGAGATTTTTGCAATCAAACTTATTCTTGTGCTTCTCAGTGGCTCGTGCAGTACTCACATTTCTGCTGAGAGCAGAGGAATAGTGAATGATTAAAATTCATCAGAGTAACTCTACTGCCATCTACTGCCAGCTCCTATTTTCCACAATGGAAAATATTCTGTTTTATCGTGAGGCTTTGTGTTGAAGCACAGGACCATTACTTTGCCTGACAGTATCATAAAAGTAGAGACAGTATGCTATCTGTGAAATACGCTTTTTCAAAAACTGTCTGCAAATCTGACAAAGCCGAGAGCAGCAAGTTTTGTCCAGACTCACCTGAGTGCATCTGCATCTTCTACTTGTGGTCTCTGTTTAACAAGTTTTATTTGAAGTTGCTGCAAAGCATTCCCAGCTTACCAGTAAAATTAGTGATTCATGGGAACTTTACCGTGCATGGGACCAAACTTTTTTTTTTTTTTTTTTTAACACAAATGCCCTCCAGGAACACATGTGTTCTTTTGTCCTCACTCCTTCAAGTCACTGTGCTCCTCAGTGATCTAATGGCAAAGTTTATGGAGCTAAACATTGTGAGAAGGCAATACTTTCTCATCTGTACCGTAAGTTACTCTTTGTTTGGCTTATACTTTTAGTCAGCTGGTTTCATTAAATGTTTATTTGAAACCACCCAATCCAATCCCTTGCCAAGAATTGAGACAAAATTCAAACTCCCTAACTAAACATAACCTTAATTCACCGCCATCCTAGGCTGAATCCAAAACAAGTTGGCCATCTACTGCAGAGAATTGGCCACAAGGGTATTCAGGTTTGCCAACAACCTGGATCAAAACACAAATACGACTGTGGAGATTGGCTTGACTCCCACAAGAACCCAGATGCTCATCTCCTCCTGGTAATCAACAACAATAGTTTGCACACACAGGAGAGTCAATTATATACATCAGAGCCACTCAAATCAGACGAGAACATCTCCGGTCTCCTCCTGGCCCAAAACAGGCAACTCAATCTGCTCGCTTGATTTGCCTCCACTTTTTCTGGACAGTTGATCATTTCTGTGTCTGCTGGCTGCCCTCCACCGAAGAGCTGCAGGAGTGAGATGAAAATATGATTGTTGCTGACTTTGCCCATCTGGGAATCCACCTGTTTGAGACACCGATCCTGTGCATCAGTGGCTGCAGCAGCCGCCACGGCAACCGGTTCACCGCAATTACAATTACACTCTCACCCACTCTCACACACACACCACCTTCACACTGTAAACACACAAACACAGGTCATTTAAGCTATTTATCAGTGTTAGCCACTGATGCATGATTGTTTTGTTTCTCAAACTGACCCTTTTCTATTTGGAATATTTAGGATTACACTGATATTATTACAGATATAATTCTGTTTAATTGCAATATATTGTATGCTGAATGCATTGTGAATACAAACACATGCAATACATTCAAAAATGCTTTCATTTATGCAAATTTAATATGAAAAGCAGCCTGTGATACTTTAGAACACAAACAAATGCCTCAGATCTCTTTCTGTTGAATCCTTTGAGTTGATAGTGGTGCTTAATTGCAAGATACTGCATGCATGTATGTAATTATTATACAATTTCAGCATGTATCTTCAGTACAAACACATGTATTGCATAAAAATTACTTTCATTTATGCAAATTTATTGCAAAGCAACCTGTGTGATACTTTAGCACAAGATCAAGCACATCAGAGCTCTTTCTGTTGAGCCTTTTGAATTGATAATGTTGTTTAATAGCAGAATACTACATGCACACATAGCTACAGAGCCTTGTCTGCAACAGAAAATATCATTATTGTGCAATTCCATCATGTATCTTGAGTACAAACACATGTATTGCATAGAAAATACTTTCATTTGTGCAAATTTAATATGAAAAGCAACCTGTGTGATACTTTAGCACAAGATCAAGCACATAAGAGCTCTTTCTGTTGAGCCTTTTGAACTGATAATGTTGTTTAATAGCAGTATACTACATGCGTGCATAGCTGCAGAGCCTTGTCTGCACTGGAAAATGTCATGGTAAATGAATATTATACAATTTCAACAAGTATCTTGGGTAAAAACATGTGCATTGTATGAAAAACACTTTCATTTATGCAAATTTAATATGAAAAGCAACCTGTGTGATACTTTAGCACTAGAAAAAACACATCAGAGCTCTTTCTGTCGAGTCTTTTGAGCACATGCTGTTCTCAGATGTACTCTGTCTCCACTTTGAAAGAGATTGTAGGTGAGGGACTTGACTTCCTGCATTGCTACACACACAATGGCAGGGGTAGTGTTTGTCACCACGGAAACCATTAGTTTCTTGGCAACATTCATATCATCTCTGGCTGGCTCCAAAATCGAACTATCTAATGATGGGATTCCAGCAGTCGAGTGAAACAAGAATGTTAGTGAGCAAAGCGCTGCAAAAAGTCTTTGTCGGTGCAAAACGACACACAGGTGAGAGTGGAAAATGATAATGAGGAACAGAAAAGTTCTTCTTCATCTGAAGGGTCTGCAGCTGTGGACAAGCGTGTTTTGTAAAACCAGGCAGTAAAATTAACGACAAGCATCACCGTCTTCATTAATGTCAACCTGTTAAAGTAAAAAAAACATTCCTGGCGTGCAGCAGCAGCCACAAGTTGTTTACTCATATTAGTAATTCACCCACTCAGGCTGACCTCTGCGCCTCCCAAACTGATGCCTTTTTTAATTAGTCATTTGTAAGTAACTGCTCAGCCTGAGGAGAGTGAACCTCCCAACCACTAGATGCTCAGTGCATCAAGTCTCTACATATGAAAATCCATAGCCTTGTCATCATTACTACTATCATTTATCTTTCAGATCTCTTTATTTGCATGTGATGTTACGGCAGGTTCTCCCTTAAACACATGTGCCTGCTTATTTTTCTCCGCAGCGCCATCGCATTCCCTAAGGGTAAACCAATTTACATTCTTGTTTTGCTCTTCAGATCCATGCCAGTTTCCATGACAACATAGTTTCACTTTCTCATCCTCTCTGTCTCACTCTATCTGTCTCTCTCCCTCTCTCTCCTGTTCTCTCATTTCCCACTGCTCCATTTCTTATGTTCTCCTGACCTTCCCTCCAATGTTTCATTTTCTTTCTCTCCAAATACCAGGGTCCAGATTCCTCCTCTCCTCTCATTTCCTCGCCTAATTGAGCTCATTCCTCTGCTTGCCATGTACCAGCGGAGGATAATGGAGTCGGATAAAACAGATCTCAGAGGATGGGGGATGAAATTCAGAGCATCTTCTCTTTTTTTCCCATTATAATATACAAACACAGCTATTAAATATCTCTGGGCTGCTCTGTTTGGCCTCAGAAACGATGGAATCAAAAGCAACGTGCAGCAGATTGTTCCTTCTAGCAATGAGGAGAACAAGATGCCTCTTTTAAATATATTCCCTCATCTGTTAACTTACTCATTTAAACAAACATTTAAAAAATAAAAATCATCCTGGATCCAGCCCGAGCTCATTTCCATTCTGATTTGGCATATAATGACAGAACGATGTGGAGCTCGCACATCTCCACCAAATGGCATAATTAAAAACCTCAAAGCTATTTAATCACTCGGTGATTAAAAATGTCTGCTGCCAACAGGTGTGATGGGGGCTCCTTCGGCTGATTAATGTCGGTACTTTCTGTTCTTGTCTGGGAAGGAGAAGGTCAAGAAGAAGGCGGTCGGTGATCCGGCACAACATGGACCGGTCTGCAGAGATGTGGTCACCTCTTTCTTCTGTAGTGATTACTTTCCACCCTGATCCACTGCAGATTTGTGCTTTAACCCTCTTCTTTCCAGCTCTTTTATATGTTTTCTGTCCTAATATTAAACTAGTCGTCTCATGAGAAAGTCTTTTTTCCTGAGTTAAAGAGGCAACCGCTGCAGGTTTGTGGTTTATTAAGTCTTTCCTCAGGGACTATATGTGTCCTAATATTCAGCCAGTTGTTTTAGTAGCTAAGTTAGAGAGGCAACCACTGCAGGTGAATCTGCACAAATGTGTCCCATGTTCTTTTAATTATAGCAGATCTGGGAAGGTTTGGGAGTTTAATACTGTATTTTTGACTAAGATACAAGAAATTGTTGGGGGAAAAAACTCAATTTGAAAAAAAATGCCTTCAGGTTCAACTGAGGGAACCCACTTCTGCTACCCAGACCACTAGAGGGAGCATTTAATCTGAAAAAAGACCAAAAAAACCAAAAACAGAGCAGGTTTAACAGTACAACAACTAGATGTTCACTCCGAGGAACTTTATAATGGTTAAAAAGAATACAACGTGAGTTTAATTGTGCAGATTGATTGAAATCACAGTGGTTTATTTCGTGCAGGATGGGTTCATTTAGAGGTGTGTTTTTTAAAACATCAAAAAAGCTAAATTGGCTGTTTAATTGATTCATTGATTGAATGTCTAGTGGATGGTTTTAATTCCAGGCTGCTGACATCATCTGGACATAAAAATAGCCATTATTAATAATAACTTTTATTTAGAAAAAAAAAAACAAAACAGCTGGATGTTCACTCTTAGGAACTTTATAATGGTTAAAGAGAAAATAATGCGAGTTCGATTGTGCAGACTGGTTGAAATCACAGGTGTTTATTTAGTGCAGGATGACTTCAATAAGAGGTGTGATTTTTGAAAACATTAAAAAACACTTAATTGGCTGTTTAATTGATTTATTACATGGCTGATCGATGGATTGAATTCCAGGCTACTGACATCATCTGGACATAAAAATTGTCATTAATAATAATAATAATAATAATAATAATAATAATAATAATAATAATAATAATAATAAATTTTATTTATGTATATATTTATATATATATATATATATATATATATATATATATATATATATATATATATATATATATATATATATATATATATATATATATATATATAAAATATAAGCAAGTGGATGTTCACTCGTCGGAACTTTAAAATCGTTGAAAAAAATATAAAGTGAGTTTAATTGTGCAGATTGAATTCAGTCTGATTTAAAAAACAAACATAAAAAAAACACTTAATTGCTGTTTAATTGATTTATTGATGGAATGTCTGATGGATGGATTTAAATTCTAGGCTGCTGATATGATCTGTAAATAAGAACAGTAATTCTTATTATCATTAATAATAATTTAAAAAAAAAAAAATCCAGTCCAGAAGTCCAGTGTGACATATCGGCACAGTGACATACGGATGCCCGTGTGGCCACACTAATTATTGTCAGCGGCTGGGAGTGATATGGACTCGGAGAGAAACGCAGCGTCCTGCCCTTCTACATCTTGAATAGTGGGAGTCATGAACCGCTGCAAGGTGACGCGTCCTCTGATTTCAAGCGAAACTTCCACCTAGACACGCCGCGTTATTTACCACCATCTGAAGCTCCGTCAAGCTGCTTTTTTTTCCTCCTTTCTCTCTCTACCCCATCTTTCATCAAAAACGACGGGACCATCTTGCGCAGCGCTACGGGAGAGAGGAGCAAGCGGTGGCGGCGGGCAGGCGGGCGACAGGCGGCGGGCAGCGGCGGCCACTCCGGGGAATGTCGACTGGCCGTCAGTCCTGACATCGGCCTCTTCTGATCTCCGCTAAATGGGGTAGAGTACCAAACACTGTCACTGCCCGGGAGCCTGCTAGCTGTGCGCACATTTTCCGAGCTCGTAACTTTCCCTTCCTTCCCCCCTTTTCCTTTTGTGTTTTTTTATGTCGTTTTTTAGGAAGTCTGCGGGTTGCTAGCAACCCGATAACAAAGTTCAAATCCCATTAGCTAGCATCGGCTCGCTTGCAGATGTGTTGCTGCTACGGCGACGTCAGCTTACAAGCTAGCGGAGACATGAATTAGCATGCTAAAGTTAGCCCCGGCTGGCGCAGCAAGTCTCCGCTCATGAGCGCCAGCCGGAGGTTCACATCAGGGGCATGTGTCCTTAAATCCTCCTAACAAGAATGCGGTGCTTTTTTCCCCTTCCCCCACATCCTCTCAACTTTCACGGTTTCACGTTGAATCCAGATGTGTGCATTATCGATATTAGCCCGTCAGCTAGCTAATCAGACACACGGAGCCAAAGCAGCCGTTGGAATGTTTTCTTTTTGGTGCTAAACAGCTAAACCGTGTTTCAGGAGGTGACCGCCTGCGTAACGATACCTGTCACTTAAACACACTCCGTGTGGGGCATGTGGACACCTACAGCTGCTTCACTATTACTACCAACATGCCACTTTCACGTTTATTCTTGCTCATCTAATCGTGTTTATTTTCTTTTAGGGTAGTTAATTGCGTGCCCTGCTGAGATTCACTTGTGCTGCACCACTGGTAATTGCACTTATTATGACTGTATAGCTTATTTCTAGTATGCAGATTTGTGCAAACTGCTGTGGGATAATTGTTTCGGTTTTGTTCTTGCACCCTGCTACTTTAGCCTGTTGAATATGGTGTGATAATGCTGCACTTAAACACAGTTAGACTGCAGCTTATTTCTGCTTTAGGTGCACAGCCTTTCTGTGTGTGTGTGTGTGTGTGTGTGTGTGTGTGTGTGTGTGTGTGTGTGTGTGTGTGTGTGTGTGTGTGTGTGTGTGAGGCTTCATGCTGTATGTGCGTGTATCTACAATGTCCTGTTGAGCTATATATAGCACCTAACAGAGTTTGCAACTTGATCCGAATTGTCTTTCAGGGCTACAGTAACACTGTGTGTTCCTTTCCACTGAAATGTCTTTCTAAGCTTAGAGCATCTTTTGCTTTCCAGACTTGTTTCGAAGGACAGCCTACCTGTAGGCCTGTGTTTTGTCCCTTGGGATCCTTCCTGTAAATGTGCCTATTGTGGTTAATGACGGAAACTTTGTGCAGAGCTGTTAATCTAGTATGTCGGATATTATTATTTTCATTCACTTCTGACCTCTTGAGAGACTCTGTAGACATTTTAGCAAGTAATTGTGCACTTTGGTAAACGAAACAGGTCGCAGAAGTGATGATGAAGCACTTTTCCTGACACAATAAAAAGATTTATCTATCTGTAATTGCACAGCACATACATGTATTGATCAACATATTCCAGGTATGAATGAAAAGTCTATTTTCTGCCTCTTTTATGCTTTCCAGACTTGTTTCAATGTACAGCCTACCTGTAGGCTTCATTTATACCATTGAATGCGTTTTGTCCTTTAGGACGCCCCTTTAAAATAAAGCCGTAGTAGTTAATGACGGAAACTTTGTGCAGGACTGTTAATCTAGTGTCTCAAATATTCTTATTCTCATTTACTTCTGACCTCTTGAGAAACTCTGTAGATATTTTAGCGAGTAATTGTACACTTTGGTACACAAAAAGGTCACAGAAGTGGTGATGATGCAGTTTTCCTGTCACAATACGAGCAGCTTGATGTAATCACAGGCGTGAATGAAAAGTCTGTTTTCTGCCTCTTTTTTTTGCTTTCCAGACTTGTCTCAATGCACGGCCTACCTGAAAGCTTCATTTACGCCTTTGAATGTGTTTTATCCTTTGGGACGCCCCTTTTAAATAAGGCTATTGTGGTTAATGATGGAAATTTTGTGCAGGACTATTAATCTAGTTTGTCAGATATTATTTTCATTCACTGCTCAGCTCTTATTACTATTACTTACTGTTTTTGTCAGCAATTGTACACACTTTTGTGCACAAAACAGGTCAGAGAAGTGGTAATGAAGCAAAATCCCTGCAACCATAGGAAGGTTAATGTATGTCATTGACAGCACATACATGTATTGATCGATATATTCCAGGCATGAATGAAAAGTGTATTTTCTGCCTCTTTTCTGCTTTTCTGGACTTGTGTCGAGGGACAACCTACCTGTAGGCCTGTGTTTAATCCTTGGGGATCCTTCCTGTAATTGAGGCTGTTGTAGTTAGTGATGGAAACTTTGTGCAGGTCAGTTAATCTAGTATGTCAGATATTATTATTTCCATTCACTTCTTACGTCTTGCCAAACTCTGTAGATATTTTAGCAAGTAATTGTGCACTTTTGTACACAAAACAGGTCACAGAAGTGGTGGTGAAGAAGTTTTCCTGTCACAATAAGAACAAAACAGCAAAATATATCCATGCACATATATATTGACGTATCACAGACGTGAATTAAAAGTCTATTTTCTGCCTCTTTTCTTGCTTTCCAGACTTGTGTTAAAGGACAACCTACCTGTGTACCTGTAGGCCTGTGTTTAGTCCTTTGGGATCCTTCCTGTAAATTAGGCTGTTGTGGTTAATGATGTAAACTTTTTGCAGAACTATTAATCTAGTATGTCATATATTACTTTAATGCAATTTTCAGCTCTTGCAAAACCCAGTGAACATTAAGTGATTGTGCACTCTTTTGTACACCAAACAGGTCACAGAAGTGGTGATGAAGCAAGTTTCCTGTAACAATAGGAAGGTTAATGTATCTGTAATTGTACAACACAGCAAAATGTAAGCATGCGTGTATCGATCGACATCTTCCAGGCATGAATGAAAAGTCTATTTTCTGCTTCTTTTTGCTTTCCTACCTGTAGGCTTCATTTACTCATTTGAATGAGTTTTGTCATTAGGAACCCTTCTTGTAAATGAGGTTGTTTGGCTATTGCTGGAAACTTTGTGCAAGGCCACTAATCCAGCATATCATATTGTTGTTTTCATTCACTGGTCAGCTTTTGATGAACTCATTGGATATTTTAGTAAGTCATTGTGCGACTTTTGTACACAAAGCAGGTCACAGAAGTGATGAAGCAGTTTCCTGTAACAATAAGAAGGTTAATGAATCTGTAACTCTACAGCACAGCAAAATGTAAGCATGCACGTATTGATCGACTTATGAATGAAAGGTCTATTTTCTGCCTGTTGGTTCATTTGGTTGATTTTGAATGAAGAAGTGTGCTGCACACAGGCAGTCCAGAGCAAGCGGACACAGATTTGGTGAGCTGCTGACAAAGCGTTTCTTATCTGGCTAGGTGATCTGAGAACTTTGGGGTGAGTTACAGGGAGCACAGCTAAGGTGAGCTATGAAAGAATAATGTGATATTGAGAACGTTTCCACACGGCAGAATATACTTAGACACTTAAGTGCTGGACTCTATTGGGCAAGTGAAAAAAAAAAAGCCAGATCTCAGTGTGATCTCTGAACAGAAAGTATTTTTACAACACCTGCGTTCGGCTCGTATTAATGTCCCGGTGCGGTAGTTTCTGTGCCTCTCTCGGTTCTTATCTTTTGCATGTTTTGCATACAGGCCTGTCGGTGGAAAGATGTCTGTCTGCGTGTCCTGAAAACTTTCAAATGACCTCAGTGCGTGTATCACACCAGGTGAACTCTGAGCAGCACAGTCAGCCTCTTTTAAGTTTGGTTTGCTCGCTCAGGTGGGATCAATGCCATCTGAACTATGCACAACATAACCACAGTGAGACCTGTGACACAGTGAGCACGAAGGTCTTGATCCTTTTCCAAACAATCTGAGGTGCTGCTCACTAGAAGTCAGAATGTAATTTGAACCAACTACAGGTTCAGATACTGTACTACTTTTTAGAAAGCAGATGTTCACATTTATTTTCTTCTTGTTGCCGCACTTATGCAGAGAAAACCAACTTTAGTGCATGGTTATATTAAGATATTTTCTAATGTCAAGTGTATCGTGCATAGCTACAGTGACAGGAAAGGAAGTCTAGATAGTTTTTGACTATGAGTCTGATGGACTTTTATTTACGTTTGAAACATGCCAAATTTCCAGTTCTAAACCAGCTGTAGGTGTGATCCACAACCGCTGAGCTCAAGTTCCTCCATCATGAGTCCTGAACTCGAATTTAGCAGTCTGTATAAATTAGCCAGCAGAGTCCAAACATGTGCAAACCCTTGGATGAGGCTCTGGAGGTAATTTCACCGCCTTGATTCCAGTATTTGGGAGCATGCTTGTTTAATCCCGGTGGACTTTCTTCTTAGAATTCTTTCATCTCTGTGCCATCCTGGGTTTCGGTCAAGTTGCATCATTTCCTGCAGCACAGGACATTCACCTTTCTGCTTCTCCCACTGACATCACCTGCTGTCCAGTTAAAACCAGCTAAAAGTCATAGTGACGTCTTATTTGAGGTTTCTCTCTTTCCTTCTGCACAGTCAGTGTAGATTCTTTTTAAGGTCTACTTCTGTTTTGGTTTAATTTTTTTTCACTTTTTAGGGTTGCGAATCAGAACTGCACAATGAACCAATTTATTCATTGCATTCTTGAACCAATTTTAATTATGATGACCTTTGACCTGCGGGAGAAAAAAACATTGCGTCTGGTTGCACTAACTGGTCGTCCTGCCCTCAGCAGACTGGGAGATGTGTGCTCAGCTTGACTCTGAATGGCTTGTGTCCATCAGTCTTCTGTTTTCCAGCTGCTTCTGTGCCGTAACGCCTGCCTTCTGTCTGCACTGAGGCTGCAGTTTAGTCTTTTTTTCCTTGCTCCAGTTGGCTTCCTTCCCAGAATGTGTTGGAAAGGATACAACCCTTGACCCTCTGTACAAAATGAGCCCAGTACTTCCCTGTCCCCAAGCTGAGGCAAAACCATGAGTTAGGAGCCTGCGGGCTTCTTGCTGCTTAATTTCAAAACTGTTGTGGAGGTGTCTTTATCACTGTTTGTGTGGAATAGGCTGCAAATTCTGCGTCAAATGGTCAGAATTTCTCAGTAAAATCCCCTAGTTCAGATCACATATGACTCAAGCATGTGCAACATCCTCCCTGACTGCGGCTCTTATAAATCAGCGGTGGCTCCAATGAATCAGTTCATCTTTCAGCTGAAATATCTTCCCCCTCCTCTGCTTAACTCACCACTTTTTGTACGTCTCATAATGTTTTACCTTGGTGCAAAACGAAAGGTACAACTGAGGTCATCTCTGCTGCTGTCACTGTTACTTCAAAAGACGGCAGTGCTACATGCAGAGGTTGGCTATTGAATGTCGAAACGCATAAAACGGAGAGAAGCAAAGAACTACATGAACATATCACAAAAACAGTTGAAGGCAGCCCATGAGGCAGAAGATGAATGGCATTTGTGCAGTAAATCACTGAACACAAAGCTCCAACTTCTGAACTTATTGAATAAGGAAGTGGAATTTGATTTCTGTTGATTCAAATCAAAAATATTTAGAAAAAAGAAGAAAAAGCTGGAAAATTACTCACTTCTTTCACACCCTGCAGTCTGAATGAGGAGAAATATTGAATTTGTGTCAATACATTAACCGACAAATAGTCTGAAGAGGGGCTGCACAGTGGTGTAGTGGTTAGCACTTTCGCCTTGCAGCGAGAAGATCCCTGGTTCGCGTCCTGGCTTTCCCGGGATCTTTCTGCATGGAGTTTGCATGTTCTCCCTGTGCATGCGTGGGTTCTCTCCGGGTACTCCGGCTTCCTCCCACAGTCCAAAAATATGCTGAGGTTAATTGATTACTCTAAATTGCCCGTAGGTGTGAATGTGAGAGTGCTTGTTTGTCTATATATGTAGCCCTGCGACAGACTGGTGACCTGTCTAGATAATGGATGGATAGTCTGAAGAGTTGGACGAGTTATCATTAGAAATTTAAACTATAAGAACTAGTTGAATTTGTCTTCTTTCTGATACAATGCTACTGCTTCATCTATCTTTATTGGAATTATTTGCATGTATTTCCATACATTTGTGTGTATGTATCTACACATATGTAGGCTACAATCTAAAATTACAGGAAGGATGTTCTTTTTTTATACATTTAGATCTTCATAAACATCTTTTATTCCTTCTGTCTGTGGCCTTTCCCGTGTTGCAGGCCCTTCTCTCCTCACATCCCCTACTGGTTAGCCTATATTTACTCAGCCCTGTGACATGTTTTGTTGCCATAGCAACCGGCCACAACCCTCCCTGAGTGTGCAGATTTATTTATTTTTTCCTGTTGCCGTCACCTGTGTGCTGTCCCACAATGCACTGCAGCTTACTGTCCAACAAGTACTATGAACAGAGTGAGATTTGTCAGCACAGTGAATTAACCACTAACGAGTCCCACAAGTAAATGTGTATATCTTTTTTAAAACGTGGAAGCTGTCAGTTTTGTTAAAATGCATGCTTACCTGGAAAGTCCTGTAGACCGGCACATTCCCGCAACATCCGGCTGCAGGAAAACAAACTGTTGTAGAAAAAAAGAACAAGTGTGTGATTGAAGGAAATTGAGAGGGGAGGAAAACATTATGGTAAGGGCTATAAAAGAGCAAAAAATAGATATGGCTATATGGCTGAATGTGGTCAATAATCTATGAACTGGGCTTTCCCGCCTGTGAGCAGATCCACTAGAGTGCTCTGACCAAAAATGCCAAACACATTGTGCTCGCATTCTTGTTTTTGCCTCCTTCAAGACCTTTGAACAAGTTCCAGTTGTGTCTTTTTCTGGCCTACAGCCTCTGAAAGCAAACAAATATAGTCCTCTCTCCGCCTTAAAGATATGAGTTTTGAATCCGCAGCCTCTGCACAGAAAGACACCAGATCATTTCTCCATCATGGGTAAGACTGTCAGTTGATGATATAGAATTAGTTGCTCTGTTAGCTGATAGGGACAGTTAGTGCTTCTCAATTAGATGTCAATGATTAAGGAGAGACACGCTGGGGAAAAATATATATTTTAAGTTGGTTTTGAAGGATTGTGACAGAAGCGTGCAAAATTTTGAAGCTTCATTTACCACAGAAATTCCAAAGACTCTAATTTATTGGGTGCTGACACTGACAATAATCACTCAAAATGTACCGATGACTGTCACTTGGAAGCAGTTTTACATTATTGGTCTCACTTGGTTTTCCTTTGGGTGAAAGTTGGCAGGGGCTCGACGGCTGATTCAACATCTTTAAACCTAGCGGAGCTCGCTTGTCATCGTCCTTGTTGATTTTTCTAAAGTTGCTCTGCTTGCAAATCAATTCCACTCCTACAACCAAACGGTAGCTGACGGAGGCATTTTGTGTTTGCTTTCAATTTTGACTGTTTTTCTCTTTCAGAAATGCAACGCAGTGATTTCGATTTAGTCAAAAACAGCTCACTGTAGATTTCACAACTGGAGTATTGATTGTGATGTGTTGGCATATTTGTATGTTGAGACAAAAAAGTGTTTTTTGTTTTTAAAGCCATAACAGACAACTTCCACTTTTCCCTGTTTGCGTTTCCAAGTAGTTTTAAAGACCGAATTCCTTTCCGTTTTCCTCAGAGCTAATCTGAGTAAAACACTTGATTGTATTGATAAGTATTCAGGTTTTGTTAGATCCTGATCTAATAGAAATAACGCCAACTGACTGTCAGTTTTAAGCCCTCTTGATCTCTCGCCTTCAAACAAGTGATCGTCCGAGTTTCAGTCCGTTTTTTCTTGGTTTCTTTACCTCGTCTAACAGCAAAACTCTTCTTTTTTTTCTTGCCAGGCAGTGCTTTAATTGTTATTCCAGTTGTTGTATGTGAGCCTTTATTTTTCTTGGAGATTTCCTATCCAATGGTAGACAGAAAATTAGGCTTATACGAAACTAGTCTGACTTGCCGAATGTTGACTGTGGGTATAAATCGGCCATTTTTGTCTTTTATTTCACACAGCATTCTCCTCCCCTTTAATTATCTGTGCACTCATTGAAGAAGGAAAGTTGTTTAGCACCATCTAAGACAAATGCAATTGTTTTAGCCCTTTGATGCACAACATGGGTCAAGAGATACCCATTTTCCATTGAATATGGGTCACTTTTGACCCATGTTGTGCATCGAAGGGATGAAGAAATGTAAACCAGTCAGACCGTTTTATTTTATCCTATAGAACTTAGGCCACTAACAGGTGGACTGCAGTGCTAGTCTGGACTCAGAC
Organism: Amphiprion ocellaris; assembly: GCF_022539595.1. Lineage (NCBI taxonomy): Eukaryota > Metazoa > Chordata > Actinopteri > Pomacentridae > Amphiprion > Amphiprion ocellaris. The sequence continues at coordinate 31,238,615 of NC_072772.1, read as the reverse complement.
ACCATTCTATATGGACCCGGACCTATAATCAATAAATTATAAGGGGCTTTTAAATTTGACGGGATGCTTCTATTTTAACCCGTGTAGTTCTATTGTGTACGCCGTTGGCTTAGCTGATCAGGAAACACACAGACCTCCTTGCTCGTGTTGTATCTACTCTCAGATGTACGTCGCTTTGGATAGAAGTATCTCCTAAATGAAATTGTAGAATTGTAGACCAATTTCATGCGAGTTATGCCGTCCCACGTGATGCTACTCATCCATTAAAGTCTTTGCATTCCAGGCACTAAATATTGCCGCTCTGTATGCAGACAAAAGTTATGAGGTGAGAGAGAGACAAAACAACGATAGAAAGAGAAAGGAAAAATAAAGAAAGCGATACAGTGGGATGCAAGAGGGAAATAAAAATAAACTGTGAAAGTGTTCAATTGTTAAGATTTGTTGAGATTTGTATATTGTAGAGATGGTCGAGACTGATCAGTCAAGATGTGAAACTGTGAGACAGTTAAAGAAAAAGGGAAAAAGCTGCTGCTAAACGTTATTTGTCTCAAGTTAGGAACTTTTTCAAGAGCTATTTTATTGTTTTTCTCTTATTTTTAAATACAGCCCTTTTTTTTCTTAATAAGAGAAGAGCATTATGCATATCTGTAGTCTTGTATATCTGTATACTTAAATGTTATGTGACAATAAATGTCAAAATGTTTTTGAATCATACTTAATGTATTTGATTTGACAGTCAATTGTTGATCACATGTACATGTTGATTGAACTACTGGACTACATCAACATATTTCACTCTAATTCAAGTTAGACATAATGATGTTACAGACCTTTGCTTTGATAAATTTTCTCTGACTGGACCTCTTTGAATTCTAGTTGAATACCCTGCTATAGAAGACTAACTATAGGTGGAGCTGGACCATTCTGCATCGCTGACACCGTGGATTAATGGAGAACCAATGTCAACAAAGATAGTTTCATTATTCTATAGCCATTGTGCAATCCACATTTACTTCCTCATCATGACTTGAAGCAACAACTTCTGTACTACCAGCTTAAGAAGTGAAATTTTTGTGCAAGTAGTAGGATTTGAACAAGAGATAGTGACAGTACTCTTCTGTGTTCTTTGTCCAATCTAAAATAACTCCTACCACCAATTGGCCAGTCGTAGCTTTGTTTTCTGTGTTGCTGCAGAAAAACTGAGAGTTCTTTCCTCAGTTCAGCTGCGTCCTTGAGCTGGGAATCATCTGAAGAGGGTTATTATAGCTGTAATGAACTGCAACTGTACGTTCAATTGTTGATGTTGTGGTAGTTTCAAAAGCAACCTTCCAAACAGGTGGCTAAGAACACAGACTTGTGTCAGACAGGTGGGAGAAGCGACACCATCCTTTGCTTTTTTTTTTCTTTTTCTGTTTTGATTACACCATCACTCTCGTTATCACAAGTGAAACTGCTCGTTCACACCGGTTTCAGTGTAGTCGTGTCTGTATCGCGGCTTCGCCTGCATTCCAAAACAAGAGGCTGTCTGGTTTACGTTCCATTTGATAAAAGTTCGAAGCCCACAGATAGACTCCGAAATGTGCAACATGTCTCGGAGGGAAAGTCAGCGGTGATAAAGGTGACAATTTTGGGCTTGTTTGAAACCCTTTGTGTGTGGACATGAAAGGAGCTGTTACACAAGCCGCATAAGCCACATATGCAACACATGTTGAACATAAAAGCAGGCGAGCAAGAGAACGAGACGTCTTTTGTTGTTTTTATTCTTCATTTACAGGTGTTGCCTTTTACAGGCACTAATACGCACATTTTGTTAGAATCTTTGAAGAAGAAAAAAGAAATCTCGTAGCAGCTCACGACTGAGTTTGTAGATTGAAAACACAATTCACTTTGGAAGTAAAATGCGTGATGTTTTCTGTACAGAATAAATAGACACTGTTGTTTTTAAAAATGTACATTTGTTGGAGAGTGCACACATGTAGTCGTTCGGGAGGATGAAGACTAGACATTCAGATGAAGTGCGGAAATGTTTTGAACCTATTGATGACAAGGTTGAGTGGAAACTGTGCCTAAGGTGGTGAGACCTCATTTGCAGAGAAAACAAGAAAACAGCATTTAAGGAAAACAGTGGTAAACTTACCAGATAATACTGCGACTGGGTTGGATTGGCCTTTAAAAACACAACATTATGGTTATGTTACAGTAGAGGATGTTTCTCATCTAACAGTATTCCACTAGCTTTATGGAAAAAAATCACTGAAATGTTCTTATAATACTGACAACAGTGATTTTAGCATTCTTAGATCACAGTTTGACAATTTCTTAAAGGTGAGTATATTCATTTTAAAGGTGGAAACGTTTTTTTTAAACATCAAAATCAGTTTAATTTATTAAATATTTTTGTGAAACCCCATTACACTTGATGTGACCTGAAATTAATAGAAGATTCTTGCAATTTGAAATCAAATTGTGAGTGTTACATTATTTGATATTTTTCACAAGATTTTTTTAAATGAAATTAAATAATAAAACCCAAATAATTACAGCTTTTTCAGTATTACACCTAAATATTTGTATTATGGCATTAGTCCATCATGTAGACGGGTAATTTAATTATTTGTACATATTAACCTTTACATTATACACTAAAAAATAAAGAAATTCACTCGATCTAATGGAAAATTAAAGTATGAGATTGTGTTTTAATTATAGGTAAAGACTGTATATGACTTTTTAAATTTTTTTTAATTAATTTTGTTAATTTTTATTCTCCATTGTTTTACAATATTAATATGTCCCCTCAGCTGTGAGCTACAATATTATTGTTTAAAAATTTTATAAAGAAAAAATGCAAATGATCTGATAGACAATTAAAGCCAGAGACTATATTTTAATTAGATATGACAGTATTTGACTGGTATTTTTAAATTTTATGTAATTGTTTTATTTTTCATTATTTTACAATATTAATCTGGCACCTCAACTGTGAGCTAGAGTACTAGTTAAATTTAAGTTATTTAATATTTTATTTAAAAAATTATTAAAAAAAAAAAAAAATACACGTGATCGAATGGAAAACTAAAGCCAGGGACTTTATTTTAAGTATGGAAAATGACTGTATTTAGCTTTATTTTGTTTATTTAGTTTATTAAAATATTTTTACAATATCAATCTGGCCCCTAAGCTGTGAGCTAGAATGTTATTTAAATGTATTATTTATTTAATATTGTATTAAAGAAAAAAAATCCACATGATCTAATAGAAAATTAAAGCCAGACTGTATTTTAACTATAGATAATGACTGTATTTCACTCAGTTTTTATTTTATTTTTTTTCTATTTTTCATTATTTTACAACATTAATCTGGCATCTCAGCTGCGACCTAGACTATTATTTAAATGTGTCATGTAATTAATAATTTATTGAAAATTTGTATTATTTTTTGCAGGGTTTTTGTCTCTGGATATTTGTAGTGACCGTGCTGTTAGATCTCCATTATTTAGGTTAAAAAAAAAAAAAAAAGCTGCAGAATAACTCGGTACGTCATGCAAGGAAAGATTTCCACTTAGATTAGCCCCTCCCGGAAGATTTATTCTGTTTACAGTCATGCATGTTGTGCTAGCCGTGGCCTTGTCCTGAGATTGAAGGGTCCGGCACATTTAACTCGTTTTCCTTCTCTTAGGACACATTTCAACTGGCACCAAGTCCAAATGCAGTTTGTTAAGTAGCTAATGTCAAAGAACGTCTCAGCTCTGTGTCGGTGTGTTGCTGTATGAGCTCCTGCGTCACAACACATTATTCATTCATCAGCACTGTTAAACACTTTGGCCTCAGTGTTTACTTGTGTCGATCCACAGACCAGCACTGTGGCATCTGTGTTTCAGACTTGGCTTCATACTTTGTTCTCTCTGCTGGCCCTGACTTCCCAGGGCTCTCTGCATCTATTAATACCACCTCTGTGTGACCCACTGGGACTAAATAGGAGCTCAGCCCTTTACCGTATGCATACACTTGCCTCCCGTACACACATGCAAACACACACATAGCAGTTATAAATTCTGACCTGTACTTGCTGTACAGTTCCCCTGAGTTTCACACTGAAACTTGGAAATCAAGTCGTTATAGCAGGAGATTTTGTAACAGTACGACAACCTTGGTTCACCAGCTGAATATAATACACATAATACCCGCATTTTCCGCACTGAAAGGAAATACCTTTGGCAAATTAATTTAAATATTATCTCAAACCTCTAGCCTTAACCGAGAGCAGGGACGTTTGTTTCCACTTATCACTGTGGCTGTAAATGAATTGACTCTATACGTGAAGATCATGTGTTGCGCATTTTAAAACTCATTTAATTATTTGCCTAATTTGTTTGGAGCAGTGACTGGACACATCTGGATAAGATCCAATTTTCAAATTCAATTTGTTTCTCAAACTATTTGCGCAAATGTCAAATGAGGAATTGGGAGTCGGGAACATTTTTTTCTTAACCACATTTGTTAATTGGAAAAAGACCTTTTAATAAACGTGTGCCCAGCTGACACCTGTTTTAAGAGCAGCAGCAACATGTTCTAACAGAAGTTCTTCTAATAAGACGGTAAAGCAAAACAGTGTACACTGAGGCCCGAACACTATAATTCCAGCCCTCGTTTTTGTTGTCGGTGTCTGTGCTGGCTCTCCGTCTGATTGGCACAGATCGATTTGTTTTGAGTGCGTGAAAATAAATGGCAGAGAAACAGCCAGTTGGATTGTTTCTTTGAGCTATTTATAAAAGCTTTTGTAACTCCCGACTGCAGAGAGGAATGCTCGTAATGGACGACATGTTGATTTATCCGCAAGACAGATAAACTTTTATGAACCGAAAACACACTGTTGAGCAGATTTTGCAAATAAGGCACGACTGAGCTTCTGCTGCCAGTCAACAGAGAGCTGAGAAAGCTAACAGTGACTGATGCTGGATGTGACCACAGTACAAAACTATTCGAACAGATTTAGAGAGTGTAGAGCTGTGACTGAGACACTGCAGAGTGTGGATCTATGTGCTACTATCACAGTGTTAATGCACGTAATCAACACATCATTAGCCACTGTGAGAGAAGCTGATTTCCTGGTTTGTGGCAATGGCTTGTGTCTCTTGTTCAGTTTTTGCTGGTTTAGAGACAGTTCTGACTACAGACAGAGAGAGGTGTCTGTATCAGACCTGAAGTAGCCCATTTAATTTATCAATAATCGGCTAATAAAAATACAGATACCAATAATTGGAGAAATGGCATATATCTGCCACGATAATTGGCCAGTCTATTGCTAGTATAATTTAATTTTGGGGGTTTTGCTAGAATATGTTTACGTCCTTTAATGCTCAAAAAAAAATTATTTTTCTCATACTATACATTACTGCAGCATCTCCTCTCTCTACTGGAAATGCTGAATTTTTGCTGCTGTTTCTTTAAGGCCCACTATCGTAACAGCCTATTCTGTGCTAATTGGTCAGCTGACATTGTTTATGTACTGTAGCCTTAGATCTCTGAGCATAGTGAGTATCTAGTGTGGTTAAAAATGGCTGAAAACGCTTCTTCTTTGTTTGAGAACCAAATTAGCTGCTAGCAAGTGTTATGTAAATGTGTTACATGATGACATACACTACCAGTCAAAAGTTTTAGAACACCCCAATTTTTCCCGTTCTTTTAAATTAGAAATTATGCATGTTAATGTCTCATTGTACTCTGAAATAGAAGCATAGAACAAATAACAAATTAAGTTTTTAAAAAATCGATTTAGAAACCAAAATGTATTTTAAACTTTTGACTCATTAAAGTAGCCACCTTTGGCTAATATAACAGCTGAAAACAGTTGTGGCACTCTTTCCGCAATGGCAGTTAAATATTCTTCAGAAACTTTGTTGCAGTATTTGCTTTCACTCTTCTGTCCAGTTCATCCCAAACCAGCTCCATGGGGTTTAAGTCTGGAGACTGTGCTGCAGGTTACCATCTTATTCTTTTTTCCTAGGGTAGTTGCGGCATAGCTTGGACTTATGTTTTGGGTCATTATCTTGCTGCAGGATGAACCCCTGACCAACTGGGAACATACCAGAGGGTACTGCATGGTGCTGCAGAATGCTTTGGTAGTCATTTTGGTTCAGGCTACCTCTCATTCTGTACAAGTCACCGACCCCAGATCCAGCAAACAGCATCAGACCATCACACTTCCTCCTCCATGTTTGACAGTTAATGTTACACACTGAGGAACCATCCTTTCTCCTACTCAACGGGAAACAAAGATCCTGCCTGTTGAACCAAAGATTTCCAATTTTTGATGCATCAGTCCATAATACCTGCTTCCAGTCTTCAGTAGTTCATTGGTGGTGTTTCATGGCCCAAGCAAGTCTCTTTTTCTTATTCTGACGCCTTAGGAATGGCTTTCTTGCTCCAACTCGACTTGTCAAACCTGTAACTCCAAGTCTTCTCTTCACAGATGAAACTAAGACCATCCTGTGAGTCGCCTATCACCAAGCTGTTCACTCTCTCAAACTTGTTTTCTGATTGTGTTGCGGCTTTGGGTCTTCCAGACCTCTTCCTGTCAGAGTATCTTTTGATGGTGAAGAAAACTGTACTCACTGACACCTTGACTTTCTTCACAGTTTCTCTGTAGGAAAGGCCTACATTTTTAGGTGTTATGATGGTCTGTCTCACTTCTATTGTTAATTGCCTTTTCCTTGCCATTTTTATAGCAACACACTACTGTCTGCAGTACAAAACAGTTCAAATAATGCTCTCGAGGGTATGGTGCCAGGGTGTGTTCCAACACTATTTCTATGTAGACAGAGGAGGTTGTAAGTAATCAAGAACAGTTGTGACACCTGTAGGATTTGGTAGCACCAACTTTCAAGGCTTGACCAGCCTCCATTGTTGCAGAACAACTTAAAGCTGTTAACCCATTTCTTATTCCCTGAAAAAGGCCTTTTTGTATAATTCTGAAATGTACATTATTTTTCAGTTTTGGGTAATGTTACCTTTTTTTTTTTAAACCTCTGGCAGTTCACCACTTACCTTTGTACCATTTCAAGCTATTCATTGGACTTGAACTACTTGAATTTCAGTAAAAAAAAATGGAAAATTGGGATGTTCTAAAACTTTTGACCAGTAGTGTAGATAAGTAACAGAAGAAAAGTCTAAATGTCAAACAAGGTGATTCAGACAGGTAAAAAGCAGCATTTTCTCGCTGCCAACTTTGCATGTTTGCAGAGCTTTCACGTGTACAAAAAGCAGCCACATAACACTGCCTGAAAGGGGAAACCCCAAAAACCATATTATGTGCTCTTTAACTATCCACACCTTGTTTTTCTTTTTGCTTTCTAAGACAATTACTTTTTTGTTGCAACCCAAAACACCAGCCGTTCAGATACATCATGATCCTCACAAACAGTAATTTTCTCTTGTCTCAGTTGAAGATGTTTTTATAAATCGGCTCCACCTATGTTAATTTGGCTAACTGCTCACTCTTTTCACTACTCTCCACACCATTTCTTCAACAAAAACTGCACAAAACCGGTCACTGTGGAATATGCAGGCATGACTTAAAGAATTAACATCAGTGACATTCAAGTTAATTCAGTTATTCAGAGGTAATTATGACAAGAAAGTGGGCTATCGGTGTAAACAAATGGCTGCCAGTTCACATTTCCTGCTGTGGGGATCAAACCCATTTACATTGTTGAGTATAGGCTAAATATTAGCATCACCGTATTATGATGCAGTATAGGTCAGCAGCACCATAAATTTCAGACTCCAAAGTGACAATAAAGTTGAATCGGTTACTCTTTAATACAGTTTCAGCGAAAGCCAAATATTATAAACTTTGATTTACTGCAGATTGCTTTATTAGACTGCATTAGTTGAACGTGACGTGGTAGTTTTCAGAGCCATTGTACACTGGGATATTTGAATAGAGACAGCTCAAATAAGAGGCACTGCTCCAGTCGGTGTCAGTCCACTTATTGTACATTTTATTTAAGTAGCTGTTTAGACAGAATTATTTGTTGACATTCTCAGGTGACTCAGCAGAAGCCTGAATGATAAGCAGAACTTCTAAGTTTGAGATAGTTTGGCTTTACAGAAAAGGGTACAACAAGTGATGAATTAACACTCACACAGTTTTTTTTTTTGTTGTTCCTTCGACATTTTTATTTACTGTGGGCTAATTTTTCCTACAATATTAAGTCCTGCGCCTCTATGGAAACAGGACAGCCATGACTACAAGTAGAGGGAAGTCAAAAATGTCTTTAGTGCAGGATGCCAAAGTTATGATGATAAATAAAATAAACCTAAACACAAAAGTAAAATTCCTTTGATTATACACTACCATTCAAAAGTTTGGGGTCACCTAGAAATGTCCTTATTTTTCAAAGAAAAGTATTTTTTTCAATGACGACAACATTAAATTCAACAGAAATACAGTCTAGACATTGTTCATGTGTGGCTGATTTTTAATGGAATATCTAAATAGGGGTACAAAGGCCCATTTTCAGCAACCATCACTTCTGTGTTCTAATGCTAAATTGTGTTCACTAATTGTGTTGAAAGGCTACTTGATGATTAGAAAACTGTTGTGCAATTATGTTGGCACATGAATAAAAGCGTGAGTTTTCATGGAAAACATGAAATTGCCTGGGTGACCCCAACCTTTTGAACAGTAGTGTGTATTTTACCAAAACAACTGGGAAAAAAAGCCTGGATTCAACAAGGTGTTACCAATGCTGAAAAACAACGGTAACTCTACATACTGCAGATATTTTACTCCTTCCATTTTTATTTGTTTCCATAATTGTCTCCTGTCTGCTTTGTGTAAACACTGCCTGCAGTTAAGCTGAAAATACTCAGAATTTTTGTCATGTGATTGTGGGCTGCAGCTGAACCACTAGTGGCTTAGTATTAGTGCTAAGGAGTACATAGTTTTTTGTTTTTTTCACAATGTAGTTAGTGCAAATGATTTATTTCTGCCTTTTTTAAAAAAAAGTGAGACATGTAGAATAAACTCATTTTGATGAAATATGCCAATTTTATTCTTAGATTTGGATAGTTTACCCAATAGAACAACATGTCATCTGATTTTTTTTTTTAAGTTTTTACAGGTTCTGGCTGTGATAAATGGTGTAATTTTAGCAACTTTTTCAAAAATCACTGTCGCTGAGGAGCCACCAGCAGGCCAACACTATGTTTCAGTGCAGTGATACCCCTGAAATGACTGTACTATTAATATTTTACTACATTTACTCTATGTGGCTCTGTTCCCCTGACATACTTTCTCTTGATGCTGCTTGGGGAATTCTTCAGCTCTGCATGTTTACTCTGGATTTTCCAGCTTTTGACTGCTAGGTGAGCGCGTTAACTCTGTATAGTGCTACACAAAAACAGCTAATGTTGTCGAGTCATGGGCAGTTTAATGAGTTTAATACAGTTACATGTTAATTTGAACTGAGATACATTGATATACTGTGCTAAACACACTTTATAGCCTTTAAAATGTCCTTATCAGGGGTGGTATATAATAGCTAATTATTTCTGGTAATTGATGCATGCAATTTATTAATATTAGATTACAGATTTCAAAGTCTTCTTTACAGATTTGACCCCAGGTAAACGCAGGGCTCCATGTTGCCCTATTTAAAGCCCAGAGCAGCTCTGTTTTCTCTAGGTCCTGTGCCAGATTCGATGGGATCTGGATTTTACCAAGTTATCCAGACATCTCTGTGTTATGTATCTGTGTTGTATTGTTTTTCATTGGCATCTGTATGTGCAGTGGACTGATAGTGGGCTCTGGTGTCCTCTCAGTGACACTAAACAGACTGTCACCACATGATTCTTCCTCGTGGGCTCTGATTTTACTTCTTCACTGGAGGACCGTGGAGTTAATTCAGCATCATCGAGCATCTCAACTACTAATTTCCCTGTTTTCTGGCCAGATGCCGCATCTTCTTACGTTCTGGATCCATCCCGTGACTTTTTAAGAGGCTGAGCAGCTTTTATAACTTTCATTAAATTGTGTTGCTAAATACAGTTTTAATTTGGGTGTTCAGCCAACTTCATTAGAGCAGCAGACTTTTGTAACAGGACATGCATGAATCTATTTCTGAATTGTTGGTGGCTGCTAAGTCTGTTACTGATAATACAGGATTATTCTTTCTCATTTATTACACTGAGCCAATAAATGCACTCCAGGCCTGCATCCATGTAGTCGCACTTTATTCAGAATTATTTTTGTATTTTTATCAACTCTGCAGTGTACATTTGAATGAGTCCAAGAGTCAAATGGCAATATATGTTAGCAGCAATTATTTTTTTGAGTTTCGTAGTTTGAGAAATGATTAACTTGTTATTTTTTTATGCGTTTTCTCACTAATTGGTCAGCTGCTCCTCAGTATGGGTGACGCCAGGGCCTTGATTAGTCAGTCTCTGTACACACCCGGTATGTGTGATCAATCACAGGAAGTGGTGCCCTTTACATAACAAGCTATACTGGTGTTTGCACCTTTACAAACCGGGTCAGCTCGCTCCTTTGTTTGCATAGTTAGACTTGGATCTTAAGCTATCATCCCATTATCTCTCCCCACTTGCTGGAGACTCAACTTAGGTGTGAAATTCAACAAGTTGGTCATGTCACCCTTATGTCTATCGATCTTATATTAAGTGGAAGTACAATTAGCATTTTCGGCTTCCAGATAGAAATGTATGAGAGCGACATATTTTCTTGCCGCCGAGAAGCTGCTAAACCTCCTGAAGATGACTGCAGAAGAATCTGTTTGATCAGGAAAGCTTCAGTCTGTCGGGCCAGATGGAGAAACGCAGCTTTGTCAACAAGAACAGAAAAGCTAGACTGAAAATGAATTTTCAGACCTGCTTTGGCAGAAACCGACTTGGACGAGGTGGGAGGGAAACCAAGAACAACGCCTCTCTTAAGGGGTATTAACTTTGATTTTACAACCTTGATTTTTATTGTAGATTAATTGCCTAGCAGCCATGTTGATTTGATTTGAACGCATCATTCAAATGTCACCATAATTAAGTGCTAATCATATCTCAAGCTCAGCTGTTTAATGTCTTGTTATGTTCATGTATTGAGGTCAGGATGTAATGAATGCAGATGACACCAATTAAGTTCAGCGTTGGAACCCCAGGTGTGTCTGATTAGCTTGTGCTTTTTTATGAACAAAAACCCGAGCTGATGGCAGAACACGCACGTCCAATTTGTCTTGTTCGGTGTCACTACAAACCATAAAATCACAAATCAGAGCAGAAAACTAAGTGTAAAATTGGGGAAAAAAATCATTAAAAAGTAAGTGGCACAAATATAAAACAAAAAATACTTGTGATGATGACTGACAAATCATCACAGGTACATCAATAAAGTGATTTTTAGCATTAACAGGCTTCAAAATGTTTTTTTTGAATGACTTTATTTACTCCACATTAATTATGGTCTTTTGTCTGTGAAACACAAGTTGGATGTTCATGTTGCATTTCCAGAGTTGTGAAAAGTACAACATGAACAGAATTCCTTGTCTTGAACAGAGAGACCTGCTTTGTTTGAGACCTGTGGCTGCACAACAGTTCAGTTAAACATTAATACGCCAACTAAAAAATCTCAGTCATACCAGCTAGCTGTTCTTCCAGAAAGTCAACAGACAGCATTTACTATGCATTCGAACAACTGGGCCGTTTGAGGTGAAGATCTAATTGTGATTTTCTTTTTTTAACAAATGTTGCAAGTATTTATTTGCGATAGATTTAAATCATGTGAACAGATGTTTCATGTAGCTGTTAATTAATGAGAATGGGCTTATTGCAGTTGAACCATGTCTGATCCATATAACATACACAGTGGACAAACAGTAACGACCTCTTAATCTGCTCAAGTTAAATGACACTACCTTGCAGCCTTAACCTTACTACTTATGTATGTCCCGCATTGCAGCTTTTGCGATTTGCCGATTGCATTATGTCATATTTCGAGTTGAAATCAAATAATTCTTCAGCCCTGTCTACTATATGATCGTTAAAAGTAAAATTAGTGATTCTAATGCAAAACGACATTTGTCAAATTCTTCTTGGTCCGCTAACTGAAAAGAATATCCAATGTTGGCACACAGCCACGACCCTGTAAATAAGAAACAAGAAATTGGCTCAGATGGATCCAGACGGTCCTGTGCGGGTTCAAGCTTGTGCACGTTTGTACTTGTGCACAAGACGGGAGAAAGAGGGAATGTAGATCTAGCACATGCTAACTATCCGAATATGCTAATTAGCCAAACTGCAGCAATGATTGCGAAAAACAATTTGAAGCAAACTTTCGAAATGTTCTAAAAGGTTATTTTAAAAATCATTGCAAATCAAGCTTTTGGTTCAAATAAACTGGGCTGCATAGCGTCATAAGAGGATGGTGCTATAGGCTACTTTACAGATGGCTGTAATAGAGTAGTAGAAGCTGGAAACTACTAAGTACAAGAAACCAAACTTTGGCGATCCACAGGGGACAAATGGAGAAATCTTAAGGAACTGTTTTCAGTTGGTAAAGGTGTAATTATTCTTTCATTTCAGATGATATTTGCATTTTTCATGCTGTCTGAAGTCAAAGACACCGAAACACCTGATCAGTTATATGAGTAAAATGTTAGAATTTATTCAGAAAAGGGATTTCCATCTCCCATCAGGCAAATTCGTTCTGTTTCTGAAAAGTAAAAACCACCTGAAATGACTGTAGAAACTTTTTGCTTTTAATTTTTTCTAATTTCACAGTTTGTGTTAGCTTTTTCTGAGATGGCACATTTAAAATTGTTGCAAGAACACTGCTGCAGACTCCACTTTTAAGGACGAACAGCAGTAATTTTCATACGTCGATGTGTTACTGCTAAACGGAAACTAAAATCCAGTAAATAAAAACTCAGGCAGCCTGAACAACACAAGCTGAAGTCATTGTAATGCTCCTTGCAACTGATTGTTTAAACATAGACTGCATACATGTGGCGAGGAGTGGGGATAATAGTAGTGTGAGGCTGAACATGTTTACAAAATGTTCTAGTGAGACAGAAGATTTACTTTAACGCCTCTTTAATTTTTTGTGCCTGCTCTTACAGTCAAAACTGGACAGAATGGGATTTTTTTTAGGCTTTTTCTTTGTTACCTTGATTCCACTTGTTATCACCGTGGCAGATGTGACAGAGCCTCTGCTTGATATTCACTCGACTGGTATTCATTTTAGATAGGCCTATCTGTTCCTAAGTGCCCACTCGAAGGTCAGCATCTCACCATATGATTAGCTTGCCTTCCCTTTGTGTTGCACAAAGCGAGTGAGTCACACTTTGTCAACAGGAGCGACGTCTGACTGTCCCTGTTTGAGTTAATGAGTGATGAAGTCCTCAGCCGGTGAACAACGCACCTCTCTGTGCCGAGCTGAGCCGCTGCTAGTTAATGACTAATTACGCCGTTGTGTTTGCCATTACCTGTCAAGGTGAGCGAGCCGTACATATGGTTCTGCTGGAGCGGGACAGCTGACCCGACTGACGCGTGCAGCGCCGGGATTGTGTCATCGGCCAGAAATGGAAAATAGTGGAAATGTTTACACGAGATCTGCATTATGTCAGCCACATATCTGGGCTCGCTGTTTGTTTTGAACAGGCCACGATAGCTGTTTTGACCAGCTATTGTTCAGCAGCAACAGGTGTGGAAGGGTCTTGTCGAGACTTGAAAAACACTGAAGAACTGCTCGGTGCTTGGTGCGCAGTAGCGTTTTTGGGATAGACTCCAGGAAAACATGTGTACAAGTAGTTTTCAGACTGGATATGAATTCTTTCTACGGCGGGAAGCACACCCCAGTGGCAAAGGTTAAAATCAGAAGCTGGAGGTTATGGACACAGGCAGGTGGTGGTGTCAAAAGGGCGTCAGCTTGCAGCTATGGATCTGAACTGAGAGTTAAGCCTCATGTGCTGGGTAATGTCCTCCACTTTTCAGCTCAGTTTAAGGCTGTTATTATGCCTGCACTTTTCCAGTAAAACTAGAAGCTGAGAGCTGAGCTGAGGTGGGGGGGAGGAGAGGCCTTGTCATCTAGGATCTGAAATGGATTAAAAACAAATTCAGATGAACCTTTTAGGTTTGCTTGTGTGTCTAAATGGCCCTACAGTCAAATCTGTCAAAAGCAGATCACGTGCCTCGAGTGTGAAACAGAGAGTGAGTTTGAGTGAGAGAGGGAGAGGGAGGTTTTGCTGCAGACAGCACTGTAGGCATGTGGCGGAGTTTTTGCGGTTTGCAAAGTGTTTGGCAGGGGGAGGGACCTTACATGCTGCTGAGCTGCTTCTGAGTTTCAGCTCCCTCCCTCGGCTCAAACTCGGCTTTGCTGTCTTCTCCTTAAAGGGACAGTTATCACACACACTTTGGCCCTGCTGTCTTATCAGTCTTTTAGCTCCTTCTTCTTTCTTTTCCGTCCTCACCCATGAAGCTGATGTTGACCCTCGGGCTGAGGACGCTAACTCTAACAGATAGCACAGGGTGTAAGGGTCGCCATCTGCCTCTACTGATGATATTACTGTCTGATTGTTCCCCAGATCTCTGTGTGGCCAGTGAAGCATCATGGAGAACAGCATGGCAGTGTGTCAACTGAGCGTCTAGGTGAGATGAGGTGAGTGAACAGACTAAAAAGCTTTTCTTTAAAGGACTAAACCACAACTAGACTGTGTAATGTGCTCTGTGAAGTAGAAATTTTCAGATTAACCCTCTAAACCCCAAGCAGTTCCTCTGCATTTTTGGACTCCTGTCACATTTTTAGTCACTGTGGGGTCATTTTTCACTGTCATGTAAAGCCCTAATGTAACAACACAACCATGACTAGAAGTGCATTTGCGGCAGTGTGACACACTTATAATGCCTTAAGTTCTAAAAAAAAAAGAAAAAAAAAGTACACAAACATGAATTTCTGTTATTATTTATTTGGCTAAAAACAAAAAAAATGTAATTAACAAAGAATGTCCACAGGTGTTACCAATACTGGAAAAAAAAAAGACTCTAAATATTAGATATTTTACTACAATATTTAAGATTTTCATTTTTTTCCATATACACAGCCTGCAGTTCAGCCCAAATTTTCTGAAAAGTCTCTGAATTTTTTTCATGTGACTGTTTGTCGCAGCTGATTCACTGATAGCTTCCTGGTTCCATTGGTGATGGCAGAATTTTTAATTTAATTTTTTTTAATGGAAGCTGGTAGTGTTTTTTCTGGCAAACTGTGATAAAATACCACATTTTTAAACTTAGGTTTGGCTTTCCTGACGAGATGAAAAGTCACACAAGTAGTTCAAGGACTGTTGCAAAGTGGGAAAAAAAGATAATCCTTCCCGTTCTTACAGTGTTTGTCCCTGATAAATGGTATAATTTGCACGTCTTTCATAGCAGCTGGAAGGTTTTGGAGTTCAGAGGGTTAACTGTTTTATATTTCCTAGCTGCTCCTTGTGCATGCTGTGTAGAGATTTATCTGAATCAGAGTTTAGATTTTTTTTTCTCTCCATCAGTGTCGCCTGTAAGCAATGTGAGCTCCGCTGACTAACAGGCCCAGAAATTCTCCGTACCAGACCTCCGCCTCAATCACCAGCCATTCAAATGCACCCAGACAATAAACTGGCCAATCATGGCAAGCAGGTCAGCAGTGATGGCCGATCCCAGATACCCGGCGTGAATCAGCAGCAGCAGCAGCAGCAGGGAGCTGCCGCCCACCTGGGTTCAAAGGGGGTCGGCGCTGGGAGCCATGGAGTCAAAACCAACCAGATTTCCCTCGGCAACCCCGGGCTTAAGGCCATCAGCCAATCAGTGAGCAGCATCGGAGGGATGCTGAAAACCAAATCCAAGCGGGAGCGGAGCGTCTCCATTGATTCTGGTGAATCAAGAAATGCCATTCCTCCAGTGCTGGAGGCAGATGCCAAAGGAGGTAAAGTATACAAGAAACTGTAACAGCATCTGGGACATTCAGTCAGCGTGGTTCAGTTCTAACCATGCAGAAGTTCACTTCCTTTAGCTTCCTTATCAGCCACATCTTTACCCGAAATACCAGATTACGCGCATTCACCTCCTCCACAGCAGGAAGTGAATGTAAGGACTGAGAGGACTTGTTTTCTCTCTTGCTGAAATGCCCTGACCTTTCACTGAAGCATCAGAATTTCCCCCTGGCTTTTGATTGTTTGTGCCGTGGCTGCACGGCAGTGACGTGTCTCAGATGAAAACACAGCGAGGTTTTCTGTGGCTGCTCAGAGGGAGAGACGTGTCACGAGGTCGTGAAAATTTAGCAAGCTCAGAGAGGTTGTTATTATAGCAGGAGGTGATGAGTTTTTGTGAGTGTTTGGGTAAATATTTGCGTCCACGTGATTCAGCACAAAGTGTTTGTTTTGCATTTTGTTTTGCTGTTGCTTATTTAAGTGTTCATGCGAGGGTTTGGCTGCAGATGACATTAATGTGTTTTGTGAAACTCATCTGGGCTTCCTGTACATGACTTGAACCTTCTCTTTAAACACACACATATACAGTCATGTTTCCATCACTTCAGAGGACATTACATTGACTAATTTCCTGGAGACTTCCCCAAAACCGTAACAACTACTCACCGAGCTCTAACCCTTAACCCTAATCTTAAACCTAATCTTCACCTTTGAAGTTAATCATTTCCATTGTGGCGGTTTCGCCTTTTGTCCCCAACACTGAGGCGAGTTCCCACAATGTGACTGAATTAACAGCTATATGTCCTCACAACATCAGTAATACACACCGAGGCAGAGGTGTGGTTCCAACACAAAGAGCAACAGAGGCTGAAAGAAATGAACGATCATTTGAAAGCAAAGCTCTCCTGGCTCCCTCTACACATAAACACCAAAAATACTCCTCCCATCTCTCTCTTTTCTGTCTCCTTTGTTGTGATTATTCTGCATGTTGAAGAACTAAACTGCGTAGCTCCTCTTTATGTGAAATCACCCTGCCACCAAACCTTGAAACCTGTAAAGATTCAGTGAAAAACTGAGCTGGCTCTCTTAGATAAACCAGTAACTGCTGGTAATAAAAAACAAGAGGTCAGCTCTTTCATGCTGCCTCTCTCTGACAAGGCAGCAGTCCTCCCTCTGCTGTCCTTTTTTCTATATTGTCATAGCAACTTCCCTCCATACTTTACATTAGCAGGCTTTTGAGCTCATCTTTTGTGCTTATTGAGAGGCAGTTTTCATCCACAAATCAGAAAGATTTTGACTAACAAACCTGAAACACTGTCACTAATGTGCTGTAGGGCTGCTCTAAATATGACAGTAATCTTCTCTTCTATCACCATTTAGAGTTTGAATACACTGTTGTATTAGGTTGGATCTAACAATGTACTCTTGGCCAGTAGCTGCTTGTGACCATAAAATCATATTGGGGACTTGTGATGAAGCTCTGCTAAACAAAACATTCAATTCATGCATGGCAAATTGTTACATACAGTACAGCATGACAATACATAGGTGAACACAACTGCAGATGGCAGCAGTTTTAAATATTTACCTCTAAAGTGTAGTATTTTTATACCTTATATTTCATTACTGTGTCATTATCCACCACTGCTCATGTAGAATCATGTTGTGGAGGCAGTTTTAGCAGAACTGAGGGACTCCCAAGGTTTTCCCAGTTCAGAGAGGATATATAATCACCCCACTCTGGTCACCTGCCTCAGTAGATATTCAGGTACCGTCCTGGTCAGATGCCATGTCAACTGGTTCTGCCTCTAGTATTTAAAACTGTTGCACAGGCAAAAAGGAAACATTTAGTTGTTTGTTGCTGCTTTTTTTTTTATGGCTGCATATGACATTTTTCTACAGAGATGGTTCAAGAATGTGTGCATGAGTCTGTGTTTCACCTTTATAGGATTCAGCGTGTGTATTAAAATATTGATCCATATGGTAGTCTATAATGACTTTGAATATAGTACACTTTACTAACATGATTACATGATTACTGTTTTTATTTAAGACCATTTGATTGATTTGAAGTCAGTTACTTTTGTCGAGGAAGTTGAGATCCCGCATCTTTCAGTGGACTACACTGGAAGAGATAGAACATTAGTTTTGGCAAATACAGAGGAGAATTTATACCATTATCAGTTAATGATAAAAACAGAATAACATCTGTAATACCCTTTAAAGGGACAGTAGTATGACAGTTGTTATCCATGTATTGATGTGTGTGTGTTATCCTCTAGAGGGTGTTATGCGCAGTAAGCGGCGCTGTGTTCTGGAGAAGAAACAGCCATATAGTGGGGATGAATGGTGCTCTGGACCTGACACAGAGGAGGATGAAGACAAGCCGCACACTGCAGCCCACCGTGAGTCCATCTGCCTCAACACTGGGGACAACATGCAACCTTTAGCTGGTGTCCAACAATAGTGTTATTGTGACCACAGCAGTGAATGAATTCCAGGCAGAAATCCTCTACCATGTCTCATTTTTATTTGCTCTGAATGCAACAGGTTGAAGCCATAAATTATCAATAGCTGTGTCAGATCCTGCGCTCACACACTGAAAGGAAGATGTCAGCTTGGAATGCTATACTATCCCTTTCACTGATTTGACTTTACATGTGTTTTAGCTCCATCTAGTGTTCAGATGTTGTAGCTAAAGGAATGTGCTGGTATTGCATTGAAAATCCAAGCTGCCAGTCTGGAGAAACTAAACCAATGTACTACTGACTCTTTTCAGGGGAGCGAGGGCTGGCAGGTCCTATCCAGGGACTCTCCGATCGCCTGTCTGCCGGACCCATGTCTGAACCTGTGGGCCCGGTTTTGGGATGTGGAGTGGGTCCAGGGATAAAACCAGAGCCGCCTCAGCCTTCACAGCAAGTGGTATATGTTTTCACAACCAGCCTAGCCAACAGGTGACAAATATTTGCAGTCATCAAACATCACATCATAAATAGAGATGATTTTTTTTTTTTTTTTTTTTTACTATTATTAAGATTATACGCTTGAAACTACAGTGAGCAATTAAATTTGTGTTATGTCTTTGTTCGACAGTGCTGCAGAGGCTGTAATGAAAGGGCAGACTGAGTCCATCCTCCTGTTTCACCAGCAAAATGTTCCACACTCCAAGTTGGAGCAGGTCAGACATTCAAATTAAAGAAGATCTCAAATGTTTATATAACCACAGGAGAGTAAAAGTGTTTTTGCCACTGTGAAAACCACAGGTGCAAATTATGTGGCATGGTTGACTTGTTTAACTATTTTTATTTCAGGTAGCTCTTTGTTCCTGTTTCTATTTGTTGCCTGTTAAACCTCTGTGAATAATAATGAGAAGCAATATTCAATTTGTGCTGTTTGACAAATAGGCATTATATCATATAATTTTTGAAGACAACTTGAAAACCAATTTAAATAATGATGAAGTGAATGAGCAGCAATGCAATTAAAGGTGAAATGACATCTTAATAGCTTTTCCTACTTTTGCCTGCTACAGGGCCACCCATCAGGGAAGCTTCCTAACCTGCCTGAGAAGGTAAACTCCAGCAGCTCTCCACCCACTGGCACCCCAAAATCCCAAAGTGGAACTCCACGTCCGGCTTCTGCAGGAGTTGGGGGTCCGCTGCATCCTGCAGGAACGCCATCATCAGCAGGACACTCTGATAATGAATCCTCTCAGACCAGACCTGGTGGAGCTTCCAGCAATAACAGCATCGTCCCCCACAGGTCAGATGGAGGGAGCACAGCAACGCCTGCAGGCCCAGATCCAGGGTCTGGAGATGGGGAAGGTGCAGGCGGCATGCCTCTTCCTGTTGCTACTGTTTCTCCCTCTGGAAGTCCCTCCATCCTCTCTGCACACCTACAGAGTGACACAGTCCAGAGGAGTGGCCCAGGGAACACAGATGGCCTTTCCAAAGAACAGCTGGAACACAGGGAGCGCTCTTTACAAACGCTCAGAGACATCGAGAGGCTGCTTCTGCGCAGTGGAGCTGGTGGAGGTCCTGGAGACCCAGCAGGCTCCAACAACAGTGCTCCTAATAACTCATCCAACCTAAATAATAGCAACAATACTGATAGGAGTGGTATTCTAGAGGACAGTGATAATGGTACCAATAACTCTGGAAATTGCAATAGTGGCAATTTGTTATCATCTGCTTTGGCTCCAATGGGAGGGATGAAGAAATATGAAGAACCCCTCCAGTCTATAATTTCCCAAACACAATCGCTTGGTGGACCTGCCCTTGACAGCCCTCAAATGGACTCTCACCATAACCTACCGCAGCACCCCCATCACCAGCTGTCTTCACCTGGGGACGACATGGTTCAGTTACTGGGACCAGAAGGGCTGACCCCAGAGCAGATGGCCTGGAGGAAACTTCAAGAAGAATATTACCAGGAGAAGAGGCGGCAGCAGGAAATACAGCCGCCTACACATCCCCAGCACTTTAGAATGATGTCTGAGATGAGCATGCATGGAGGCCCCATGATGATGAGAGGACCCCCTCCTCCCTACCACAGCAAGCCTGGAGACCAACAGTGGGGTCCTTCCAATATAATGGGTGGAGGAATGGGTGGAAATGCACGAATGATGGACATGCACCAAGAAGGACCCCGTGGCCCAAGGTTCATGGGGCCGATGCAGAGAGGGCAGCCTGGGGGAGGGGGTTTTCCTGGTAGTCCAGGGGCGGTTTTATCAATGGAAAGCCTGGGACCCCAAAGGCCCACCCGCCCAGGGATGATTTGGTTAGATGATATGCCCAACAACATCAGTGGTGGAGGTCCTTTTCATGGCTGCTACCCTGGTGGACCTCCTCAACACTTGCAAGGTGACCCAGAGCATCTGTTGACACGTGAGGAAATGTTTCGCATCATGGAGAAACGGCACATGCAGGGTGTTTCCAGGTTTGAACTTGACAGATTAGCTAAACAGCAGCAACAAGGAAACCTCGGCTCAAGAATTATGGAAAATCTTGGGGGTCCAGACTTTCCCAATTTAGGAATGGGCCGGGGTCCGCCCAGCGTTCGAGGTGATCCTGTGGACTTTCCTACTTCACGGGAGATCATGGGCTCTCCTGGAGGGGGTCCTCAGATGAGAGACTTGGTGGATTCTCCTCTGGGGGGAAACCTCCCAATGAACATGAACCCACAGATGAATGTTCAGCAACAGCAGCAGATGATCTTATCCCAGAAGCTCCGAGGGGGTCATTCTGGAGGGGGACCTTTAGGTGAGATGTTTGGCACTGGAGAGATTTCACGAATCAGGGCTTCACAGAATGGAAGAGGAGGAAATAAGGGAATGATGCCAGGACCTGATGGTCACTTCCAGTTTCCCAATCAAGGTCCCTTCTCCGGAGGGCAGGTGGAAGGACCCTATCTTCAACAACCTGGTCCTGAGATGTTTGGGCCCGACCAGCAAGGTCCTAATCAAATGGGAGGTACATCACGGCTTAGTCATATGCCGATTAGCGGAGGCCTTAGGGGAGCAGACCTCGGTCCTCGGCACCCCTCTGACCTGTCAGTTAATGTGAACCCCCTGACGTCTCCTTCAGTGCCTCCTCCTCATCAGCTCAAGTCTCCATCCCTCAACCAAGAGCCATCTCCTCTTCTACCTTCCCCTTCGGCTCCAGGACTGAAGTCCCCATCACAGATGTCCTCCGCTGGGCATCACCCTCCTCTTCCCCCTGCATCTGGTGCTGGGACTCCTTCCTCTTCTTCCATGAAGTCTCCCCAGGTGATGGGGTCTTCCAACCTTGGATTGCACTCTCCATCTGCATCTCCTGGACGACTCAAGTCCCCAGCCATGGCTGTGGGCTCTCCAGGGTGGACGTCTCCGAAAACAGCTCTTCCAAGTCCAGGTGGTCCAACCGGTGGGAAGGTAGTGGGCAACGGAGGAAGTAGTTCTACTGAGACAGGTACACTCCAATCCAAGACCAACAGACATCAGAGATTCCAGTACTGGCATCTCTGATCATTATTACTGCTGTTGCTTATGTTGATGTGACATTAATAGTGTTTTAATCTTCTTTGCAGGACAATCACTTCCACCCAGGAGTTCCAACTCTACCCCCATTAGCCAGCCAGGCTCAATGAATCCTAGTATGCCATTTACTTCCTCTCCCGATGCCCCACCATCTCAGAATCCTTTATCTCTGATCATGTCTCAGATGTCCAAGTATGCCATGCCCAGCTCTACTCCTCTCTACCATGATGCAATCAAAACAATCGCCACTTCCGACGATGAGATGCTGCCAGATCGGCCTCTTCTATCTGGTGTCAGCATTGGAGGTATGAAAATAAGAACATGTATTGAAACAGACAGAGACAATTCTATAGAGCTGATACAGAGAGGAAGCAACTGAATAGCACTGGTTAATTCTGTCATTTGAAAATATTGCCAAGCTGTTAGACAGACACTGAATTAATGAAGTGTAATAATTAGGGCTGCATGATATTGAAAAAAACTCACATTGCGATTGTTTTTCTGCAACGTATACTGCAACATAGAAACATACTGGAATTTTCACCAGATGACTTGAATAACTATTTAGGAAAAATATATATCATTCAGCAATAATAAGGGAGATTTTGTAGGTGAGATCATTGACATAGAAATTTAAAACTAATTTAAAAACCTGAAAATTGCTATTCATTGTAAAGATTTTTATTTATTTAATTTGTTTTAGGCATGAAGACAGTTTTGCAACCTTTGTCATATATTGTAACACTGCTGCAAGCATTTGAAATATTTTTGTTTTTGCCTTAAACGCATTCAGATCTGACTTTGCACTCTCCATACAGAGCTTTGTGGTGTTGATTTAACTACTATATGGAAAGACAAAGCAGACATAGTAGCTGTTTTGGCCAATATCATCCTTTCCATAAGTAAAATATTTCCGTACAACTAAGACTGCTATAAATAAAGTTGTAGCGTGATGTGTTTACACAGGTTGTCATGACATCACACTGTGTGCACATCGCAGTACTCTATGCTGAAATAATAGCTGCAGCTACAGTATTAATTCCGTCTATACACACCGTTTGTCCATATTAACCCCCAGATTATGTGTTTTTTTAACAGATACCCAATAAATACTTAATTTATGTTACAGATTGAGTAAAATATTTATTTTTAAATGTTTACAGTATGATATTTTTTTTCTTTTCTCAACATGTCTGCCTTGTTTTGTTACTAGGAAACATGGGGAATCCCCAGGCATCACAGATCATGGTCTCCCAGGGATCCATCGGGCCCCACAGTGATCCACAAAGCCCGATGGGTATTGTAAGCCAAGGTCAGCAGCACCTGTCCCATGACGCCTCAGGACCTGTGCTTTCTTCCCCAAACCAAATGGCCATGACTGCCATGAATTCTGCCATGATGGGAGGAGGAGGACCTGACGGAATGGGGCCCTGCAACGTTTCACCAATATCTCAGAACCAGATGGCGGGTTTTCCTCGCATGCAGCCGCCGTCACACGGGCCCATGCACTCGCCTATTGGAGGAATGTCACAGAATTTCTCTCAGTCTAATGAGGATATTCTGCCACATCAGCAGCTACACCTGCTCAGCAAAGGGCATCCTCAGCAACGTCCTTCTCACCCGTCAGACTCATTTGCCTCTCTTCCTATGGGAGATGGGCCGGATCTGAGTGAAGTCATACGACCCAGTCACACAGGGATCCCGGAGTTTGATCTCTCCCGCATCATTCCTTCTGATAAGCCCAGTAGCACTCTTCAGTACTTCCCTAAGAGTGAGCCACATCAGAATCCACATTCGGGGCCACCATCCCAGCAGCCTACTCCGCAGCAGCTGCTTAAACAGCTGTCTTCTTCTGGCCCTCCGCACAGCAGTGGCCCTTCGTCCAACCCCCACTTAGCGAGCCTACAGAACATGATGGCCGAACAGCAGCTGCCGCCTCACCCCTCGCACGGTGGAATACGCCAAAGCATGGGCATTCCTCAGGGGGGCTCCAGGGGTATGGTGTCTAGTGGAGGCATGGGCCCCATGTGCGGCCCCGGACACATGATGGGAAGGACAGGACTGGTGTCCCAGCAGCAACTCCAGCAACAGCAAGCCATGATGGCCAACAGCCTCCTCCACCATCCTTCCAACCCATACCCCGGCATGATGCCCTCCCAGCAGCACCCACACAATCTGATGGCACAGCAGAATATCATGATGATGCAGGCTAAACAGCGAAGCATGTCGATTCCAGGGGAACCTTTTGGACCCCAGGGCCCTCTAATGTCCCCTCAGGGTCCCATGATGGGCCCTCCCCACCCACAGTCTGGTATGATGGGCCCACAGTCTCTCAGACAGCGGGGAATGTCTCTGGACAGTCCCATTGGCTATGGCCCTGGCGGTATGGCTAATATGCCATTCTGATCCAGCTCAATAAACTGTAAAAAAACAAACAAAAAAAAAAAAAACACGTGTTCACTAGGTTACCTTCCCATTGTGTCCAAATTTTTTCATTACTGTTATTCTTGTAGTTGTTTGAAAAGAGGAATCAATTAAAAAAAAAAAGAAAAAAAATCTAATCAGTGATAATCTTCAAATTGGGGATTAGAACTGATTAAATATGAAATATTTAAAAGCACTGTAACACTGTTCAATAACAAATTTGAAGCCATTTTCTAAAAATACTGTAAAATGTGTATATTTCAAAAAATGTGTGTATTTGTTGTGGGAACAGAGTGGCGATCAGGAGAGGAGTGCCTCAAATTTCTATTTGTTTTAATATCATTGATTTATTTTCTCCAACTACCAAACTGTTGTGCAAAGAAATTATATAAATATATATATAATATATACTTGCTGTATATAAGATGCAATTTGTGATTGTTTGCAGTTGTTCTGTATAACTGTGTTTTAATAGGAGTCTAAAAATAGAATAATAACAATCTCTGACATGGTTTTGGTGATTTATTGTCGGTTATTGTTATTTGATAACACTGACAACAGGATGCAGTTGCTGTATAATATATGAAATCTTTATTGAGTTCAGTCAGCAGTAGCTACAATACAAGCAAAAAAACAGACTTTGGTGAAACGATAAAATTTTTTTTCTCTTGACTGGGTGAATAAAACATTTTAAATGCAGACAAAGAAGCAATGGGTACTATATTAACAGAACGCTTGATAAAAATTAGAGCTTTTTACATCAATACAAGTAGAAAACCGCAGAACAGAGTTTGTCAGTTGAGGACGGTGCTGTTGGTCGTCACGCCGTCAGAAACAGACGGTCGGCTGTGACCCTGAGCTCTGATGAAAGGCAGACAAATGCGGCTGCAGCCCAGTTTGCAAAGCAAATGTATCAGCTCGTTGCGAAACCGAACCCCAACAAAAGCGTACAAGAAAGGGTTCAGACAGCAGTGTGACATACCCAGACATTGTGTCACAAAAAGGGCCGGTGGCAGTGAGGTGAAAAAGTCACAGCTGCTAAACGTAAGAACCTCAAAGTCTACCAAGGTTTGCACCAGTGAGGTGATGTTATATGGTAGCCAACAGACGCAAAACACAATCGTGACGAGTAGAGCCAGTCGAATGGCTCCTTTCTTGGCTTGGCTTTTCTGACTCTTGCACAAAGTGATTATGAGGGCTGTGTAGCAGTAGCTCATGGCAGCCAGAGGTACAAAAAAGCACACGTGATGTAGAAATCTGTTGGTCACAACCCAGTTATGTGCGTTTATACCGTAACGATAATAGTAGCAGGAGAGCCGAGAGGAGTTCATGTCTTCTCGTGCCACAGAGAGAAACGCAGCATTCGGTGCTGACAAACCCAAACAGAGAAGCCAAAGCACAATGCATGTCAGGTGCACAACTCTGGGACGCCGACTTTGCATACTAGGGATTGCGTGAACAATGGCCAAATACCGATCAAATCCAATGCAAGCTAGAAGGATACTCCCACAGAGGATGCTCAGATGCATGAACACACCCCAGAGCATGCAGAGAAACTCCCCGAATACCCAACCGGTGATGCTCTGGACTACTTCAAAAGGCAGCGTAATCAGGAGCATGAGGTCAGCGAGGGCGAGGTGCAGCAGGTAGATCTCTGTGATGCGCAGCTGACGCCAGCGAGTCAGGAGGACTGTTATCATCAGGCCGTTCCCCGTCACGCCCAGCAGGAAGATCACACTGTAGAGGACAGCCGGGAACACGACGTAGAAGCCCTGCAGGCTGAGCTGCTCCTCAGCACAGATGGTGTCGTACTCATCAGGGTAGTCAGTCCAGTTAAAAACATCTTGGGTGTAATCCTTTAAAAAAATACACACAGAGAAAATAAGTTTTTTTATTTACATGAAACAGTGCTGTGAAATAATGCACCACTGTACTGATAATTGATTTTGGCTTCATTTTAATAGTCTTTTCTCGTAATGAAGTTAAATCTGAATCGCTGCAGAAGTGTGCTTGCTGTGTCTGTCCCTGCAGTTTTGTCATGCAAATCATTAGGCAGGAAACACTGTATAGGCCAGATTGCTTTCACTTCCTCTTTATGCCAACTAAGAGGTATTTTTAGCGCAAATAAGGCAAAACTTCCTACTTTGGCTAATAATATATTAAAAATATCATGATTTCCCCCAATCAACAACCAAATCTATCTCTGTCTGTCTGTCTGTCAGTCTGTCTGTCTATCTATCTTCACTGTAAATGTGGTCTAGCTGGTAAAAAAAAAAAACAACTAAAATAGTCAAAATGGTATTTTCAGAAACTTAGAAAAACAAAAACACAAATGTCCGTACGGATAAAATGTGATGTTAACAAATATATTCGGAATCTTGCAACACTGAATGCATCATTTTACTGTAAAGCAATGTTATAAAAATGAATGTAACTTCTAAAAAAATGTCTTTGCATATGACAGGAGTAAATCTTTTTCTAATTATGCTACTTCGTTATTCTAAAAAGAAAAACTTCACTTTAATACTGTTCAAACTAATCATTGCCGTTCTTACATCACAATGTTTAGCAACATTTTATAATGTAATTTCCACTACAGTTATCAATTGTTTACATTTTATTCCCCTGACAAGCAATGCTGAGCAACAGACTGATGAAATAATTGTGATTTTGAAGTGGAAATCATCCGATATAACTGCATCGCTTCCTTAAATTATTATATTTTTCTGCATCAGTGTGACCCTAAACATCTGTCATATAGGAGGTATTGAAGTTAATTTCTTCCTTGCTGGTGTCCCTTGTGAGTTAACATGGAAAAAACAGTCTACACCCTATGTAACTAACCCACATCTGGTGCATTTTCACGGTTCAGTAATTGAAGATACTGTGAGAAATTTGTGAATTTCCCCTCTTAACTTTGAAAGAAGTTATTTTTAGAAAATCCTATAGCTGAGTTTTAATCATAGGTGACGGCTACACGTTGCCCATTACCTCAAAATATCTTTAAAATGCTGCTGATGAGGTTTGTTAAAGCATAATCCAATAAGTTTGGTGCAGTTCTGTCTCGCACAGGAAGCTACTAAAAGTTGTTGAGGTGCGGTTAAAGAATATTTAAGAACAGACAAAATGACAGTAAGACCTAACATATTTCAGGCTTTATAGTTGTAGATATTGCAAAATACACATACAAAAGTCCTGCATGTGAATATCTAAAATAACATTTAGCGCAGAATTTCTCCCTGTAAAAATGCTGCAAAAGCCAACACCTCTATGGGACATCTACAGTAATTTAGCATCAGTTTGTTGGATTTTTAATTATGTCTTACCTCAAATGCTGTGTAAGTCTTTGTTAAAGCCATATGGGTAACTCGCATGCACTTGAATGTATGTCTCGCACTGCTGCAGGGAAATGTGTGTACTTCCTTTTAGTGTTGGGGCTGGAAGAACGAATGCCAAAACACGATCACAGCTTTTTGCTTGGCTTTCTATAATTAACATGCAAGCGCAGTAATGCAAGTCCAAGACGCGCCACCCTATCATTACAGACAATTATACCGAGCTTATCAGATCTATTTCGGCGTTTTTGGCAACACTTTTTGTGAATGCAACATCCAGACATCCTGCAACATTCACTGCCATCAGTTCTGTTGTGATTGTCATATTTAATTAATTGCATATTTGAGTTGCAGTGGCCAGTACTGTAAATCTAATCTGTTATTGGTTCTCCAGACAAATTTTGGTGGGAAAATGCCACTGATAGGCCTTTAAACAAAACCCAGCATGTCGGGAAATGCTTTATTATTGTTAATTTTATGTATAAACCGACATGGAACATTCATATGGAGGTTATTTAAGTGTAACATAGAGCAAAAATGAGAAATATAGCTTACCTCAGACATCTTGGAGTTGTTGTGCTGCACTTGTGGATTCGCCAACAAATTTATCAGCTTTTCATTTAATTTCAGGAGCAGAAAAAAGAAATGGCGAGCATGCACAGCTGCAGAACGTGGAAACAGACAGAAAGCAGATGGCAGGATGCCTCTCCACACAAGTGATCAAAGCCAGAGTGGAAATTTAAAGCGATCAGCCGTTCAAAAAGACTTTTCGTGTTGTTTACTTGTTAGAGGTGCTGCAGCTGTAGTGACAATTGCTACAAAGCCAGGATTGATGGTCTAATGTTTTTTGTTTTTTTTTTATTGTGATTGCAGGTCAGAAACCAACTTGAAGTTTTGCAAGTTAGAACTAAAAAGAAAAAACACAGAAATATCACATTAGCTTGCTTTACAAATACCACAGTGTTTCTTTTAAACCGTAAAGTTGAGAAAACAGTTACCGCACCTTGCTGTCACTTTCAACTGGAGCTAATATTTTTATAAAACCTTACTCTGTTTATCTCCACTTCTGCATCACTTTTTTTGTTTATCTCTCGTGATCCTTATCTATGGAAGCCCGTTTCTGCCACTTGAAAAAAAAAGTCACATACTATCTCATAATTATGAGATAGAAAGTCATAATTATGAGATAGAAAGTCTTAATTATAAGATAGTAAGTCATAATTATGACTTTCTATCTCATAATTATGATTTTCTATCTCATAATTATGAGATAGAAAGTCATAATTTTGACTTACGATCTCATAATTATGACTTTGTATCTCATAATTATGAGATAGTAAGTCATAATTATGACTTTGTATATCATAATTATGAGATAGTCATAATTATGAGATCGTAAGTCATAATTATGACTTTGTATCTCATAATTATGAGATAGTAAGTCATAATTATGAGATAGTAAGTATCTCATAATTATGAGATAGAAAGTCATAATTATGACTTACTATCTCATAATTATGAGATACAAACTCATAATTATGACTTACTATCTCATAATTATGAGATATTTACTATCTCATAATTATGAGATACAAACTCATAATTATGACTTATGATCTCATAATTATGAGACAGCATGTGACTTCTTTTTTTTTTAAATGGCAGAAACGGGCTTCCATACTTACCCGTCATAGACCGTCTGATTTTCAGTTCGCTACGTGCGGTCAGCAACCTTTCAAAATAAAACTTTCTTTGTCACGGGAAGTGGCTACACACAACACAAGAAGTTCATTTGGAAATTAAAACTCGACAACGAATTTGGATATTTAACACACCCACCAAGTTATTACTAATAAGTTAACTTAAAACACGCAATTTCTTAACATGAAATTATATTTAATAGAACACATTTCAGCTTTTAATTTTTACATTCCACTTAAAGGGCTTCTAGGAGCAGAACTAACTTGTGACCAACCACAGATGCTTTTCTTATGCGTTCACCTCTATTCAGATTTCTGTCCCAAAGAAATATTGTGTTCACGATTGCAGCAACCTCATACAATAAAGTGTTTAGGTAGTATTTTATAGTGTGCCTCCCTTTTAAGCTACTGGATGTTATTTTTGTGGTTACTTCTAGAATTCTACAATTTCATTGAGCAGATATTTTTACCCAAAGCGACGTACATCTGAGAGAAGATACAACACAAGCAAGGATCTAGTTAGGAGAAAACGACCTGGATAAGTGCCACAAAACAAGGACTTGAACAAAATAAAAGCTACTGTGGGCTCACAGACTGCAGATACACAACTTACATACCAAACCTATTCTTTTTACAGTTTGCTCTGTAATCTAACTTCTCATTTCAGCACTCTTTAAAGGCAAACTCCACTTTTCCAACCAGAACAACACCTCTTACTCTCCCTAATAAAGTGACTTTAAAAGGTTTCCGTATAATCCATCTGAATATTTGCTGTTTAGGCCCAAATTAAAAGAAAACTGCACACACTACAGAAAGAATAGATTATGCATTTAGTGCTAATTACTTGCAAAATATGTACGATGCAATATTTAGAACATGTTCATTTGTCCCCACCACAATAAAAACATGACAGCAGCAAAGGATTCACTCACTGTGCTTGAATTTTGGAGTTTTCTTTACATAAATATACAGTTCCACTGTAAAATGATGCAGAAAATGCCCAAAATAGTGCATTAAAATGCACCAGAATGCAGGAAATTTAGTGTTTGATGCATCACATTTATTGTGGAAACACCCCCAGACCCACAAATGTTCAAAATAAATCTACCTCAGTGGCTATGAATATGTCCAGCTGTGCTTTTATGACAGATGTTCACTAAACACACACTGCAGGAGTTCAGCAGCACGGTTCAATACAAAGCCACAGCCATAGATGCAACTTATAGCACAATCATTAAAAGTAGCTGCGCAGCTTCTAAACTCATGGCATGTTGGGTGACACTCGGTAAATCTCTGTAACTACAGTAACTTAAGGACATAACAGTCAAAACATGTCACCCAGTTACAGGAGTCACGTCAGATTGAGTTACACACAACAACGGCGGTGCAGATTATCAACATAAGCTCCCTACATGCAGCCGCGTGGATATTTTTAGCGACAGAAGACGTTTAACCGCATAATTCTGACTGGACTCCTTAAAGGTAGATGGTTGATTTGAAATGAAATCAGCTGATTAGCTGATGGGGGCGGGTTCAAATACGAGTGGAAGCCATCTTGAACGGCTGCTTGACAAGACTCTTTCGTAGTCAGCTAGAAATCGAATTCACCTAACGGACACCGCAAACGGAACCGGTTATTTCAGTTATCCAAGGTAAACGCGGACACATTCAAGCCGTCTCCGTTCGCAGATAGCTCGCTGCCGCATATTGAACTGCGTCGCGGTGACTTTTTATAACCGAGTTCACCGCTGGCGTTATTTCGCCATCGTTAGCCAGTTGGTGTTAGCATGCTAGCAGACCGAGCGCGACAATCTCCTTTCGGCAGCGTTAGCTCATACCAGTTGACGGTGGAAAACTGGCGTCAGTCTGGTGTGCAGGCTAAAGTTAGATATGGTCAAATAATAGTCGCACTAAGATTGTAGCAGAGAGGTATGTTTGAATTCAGAGTAGTAACGTTTATTGCCGAAACCGCTCACCGTTAACTTTAGCCTGTGTGCTAGTTAGTCGTGTCGGTGGCTAGCAGAAAGTCAACTAGCCTCGTTCTCCTTCGAAGCTAGTTAGTTGGATTACACGGACAGAAAATGCTTCTGTCGAGTCAATTATTTGTCCATTTATCTCTTTGACTTCTCAGACGGCCTCGATTAATTAATAAATGTGCACTTAATCTCCCAGTGTTCTTGAGTCTACGTATATCTACGCTATTTTGTCATTGTTAGCTAAGCTACACAACATTAACAGTCACCGCTATGTCGGCTAACTTTTGACGTTAGGCCAGTCACCTGCTGTTACTGCTGTTGACCAGCTAACTATCGACTTCACAACCCTCACTGACCCCAACAACAGCAGATCTTCACAGCGTAATTGTATTTTTTTGTCTTATTTTTCGTCTGATGTGATTTCTAACTCTCTGTCTCGTATGTTTCAGGGTTGGACAGACCTGAGAAAGGACACAGCGGCTCAGTTAAGCTAACAAGATGGCTAGCTGAACAGTTGGCCAAAACTTGAAAGCTCGCTAAACCCTCCTGATGTATATTTTTCCAGATAATATTGGCAAATTAAACCTATGCTAAGCCCTAATTTAATCCCCATGCTTAGAAGTCTTATAAAAGTTGAAAAGAGATACTTGTTTCTTGACACTTGATGTCCCAATAACAACACTGTTGAGGAAGAAAAAGATTTAAAATTTACATCTTGTTGATTATTGAGGTTTCAAGAGGCAAGGGCAGGCTTAAATTTTGAAGTGGTCCCAGCAGAGTGGACTCACTTCATCTGGAGACTGTTAAAGGTTTCATTGGAGTTGGGACATAAACGTTAATATAAGTAAACATGAGCACCGCCAGGACAGAGAACCCGGTGATTTTGGGCTTGTCCAACCAGAATGGACAGCCCAGAGGCTCTGTGAAACCTGCTGGAGCACCAGGTGGAGGTGGAGGAGGCCCTCAACAGCAGCAGTTCAACCAGATGAAAGGCACAATCAACAATGGTAATTCCCAGCCAGCCCCCACAACAAACGCTGTCATCAAGTAAGTTATGTCATACTGGAAATAAGAATTTAGACTCATTCTTTTCTGCATTTTGATGAGTTACTATGGTCAGTTATTTATGCCCTTTTACTCTCTACAGACCTGGAGATGACTGGAAGAAAAATTTGAAATTACCCCCAAAGGACATGAGAATGAAAACTTCGGTTGGTACAAGATCATTGACTTTTTGTTGCTTTGAAAGTAAAAATTATTTATACCCATTTTTTTTATTTGTGCCATTTTTTTTGTCTTATTTAAGTTCTAGTCTTTTTTTTTTTTCTTTTTTTTCTTTTTTTTTAAATGATGTTCAACAAACAGTTCTCAATTAAATCAATGTTGCCACAACAAGTACTGCTGGTCTTCCATCCAAACAATTCTTTTTAGTTTTTTCAGTGACATTGAATACAATTTAGCAATGTCTTTATATCATTTTCGCTTGCTGCTCATTTATTTTGATATCATTCTGTGATGATTACAGGATGTGACCGCAACTAAAGGCAATGAGTTTGAAGATTATTGCCTAAAGAGGGAGCTTCTCATGGGAATCTTTGAGATGGGCTGGGAAAAGCCATCTCCAATCCAGGTACATTCAGACACGACTCTGATTTGATCTCTTTTGACAGCTTAACAAGGTGTGTCTGCGCTTCCGGAAGTGCACGTTCTGATAATTATTACGTTTGGTGCATTAGAAGAATCCCAGTATCTGTTCCAGTTGTTTGACTTGGACTCATTGCTATAAGCTCTTTAATGCCTTTTACTGAATTAAAAATCATACCAAAAGCTCCATTTTAAAGTTGTTGGTGCATCAGTTTGCTGAAAAAACAGTTTAACTTTTGTCATGAAATGTCTCTAATATGTCTTAATACAGTATGCTGTGTTTTCATGCCAAAGGTTTTTAGTCCAAGTATCTTATTCCAGTATAAAGTTTAAACCTGATAATGGGGGGTGTCTAAAAGGTTAGGGAATAAAAACTGGACAGAATTGGAATAGATTTGGTCAGACTCTGGTGATACAGCAAATAAGATCGCGAGTGGTTGCACTTGAAGTTAAACTATTTTTAGCCATGGTAAGGGGAATGGCTTGTGGGCATCTGGCAGTGTTTGTTGCTTTGTGACTCCACCTCATTGGTCCACATGGAAGTATCATGACAAGTATTAGTTGTCATGAATTTTTGTACTGACATTCATGCTCCATGGAGGATGAATTAGAATGAAATATCTCTGGTGGGTGGTTTGACACGTTATTGGTTCCCAGGCTATTTGTTCTGATTTGATCCCCTCACTTTTTATGTGGAACAACCATGAGTTTGCCATTTTTATTTTTAATGAAAGTGTCAACAATTCTTAGAGTAATTACCAGGAAATTTGGTACAGACATTCGTGATGGTGGAGATGATCACTGTGGTGACACCTGACAGTGTTTAGCTCCATCACTGGTTCAGATTCTTATTTTTGTGAAATATATTGGAACTCCTATTTCTGACTACATATTTGCAAAGCTGATTTATGCTTTGTCTTTAGTGCTAAGTAATGCACTGTAAAAGAGGTTTTTGTATGATAAACACTATACTTGCTAAAAATTTGAAGTACAGGCATTATCACTGTGAGCACGCTAACGGGAACATGCGACAAGTCTGACCCAAATGTAACCATTTAGGAGATGGCTGCTGATTTCACTATTGCAGGTTTACAGGCCTCATTGGGAAACCAAAGAATCACACTCTTACATTAAGTAACTCCCAGGTAAAGTTAAGTTTTGCTCTGTTCATATTCACTTGTTCTGAAGGAAAGATACGAAAGAGGTTGCATTGACCCGTTCAGATAACACCCCCACCCCCGAGGTATGGATTTGACCCACATCACTAAGCAGCCTCAATGGCCTATTAGTGGGCAAATGAACTGGGACTATTAAATTAATATTTTACTTGACCAAACCTTACTATTGAATGTTAACTGTGTTTCGCTACAGCCGACATAATTTGCTGCTGATCGTACTTGGCTGTAAAAAGCAGTGTTGTGTATTCATCGTTTATTCATCTGCTTTGTGCTCAGGAGGAAAGCATTCCCATTGCACTGTCAGGAAGGGATATTTTGGCCAGAGCCAAGAACGGCACGGGAAAGAGTGGAGCCTACCTCATTCCCTTACTTGAACGCATTGACCTGAAGAAGGACTGCATACAAGGTGAGGAAGCTTATTTTCACTGTGCACTCCCAGTAAATGTCAGAAAGTTGAATCTTACCCAGGCTGAAAGTCATTCATCCAGAGTATTGGACAAAAACAGATGGAGAGGACCAAAAATGTCAGTGAAAATAAAATCAATATGCCCAAAACTGCTACACTTTTGCATATTGTGGGTCCTAAGTCGTATGAAGATGTTGTTTGTGCATCTAAACAGCTAGTGATATAAACGGCATACAATTAACAGCTATTTTAATAATCTAACATTTTAAACCATTAATGCAAAAAAAAGTCAGCTGTTACTGCCTCAAATGTGGATATTTGATATATTTGATAGTTGAATATTATATAATATTTGATATTTGATAGATTTCTAATAGTAATTATCACATTTATCGATTGATCAGGGTGACAGATGCGACAAAGTGCAGTTTAACAAAAAAAATGTATGTTACATCGATGACTAGCAGAGTTTTGTTGGCCAAAAATGTACAAGGATGATAACAAAAAAACAACGGCATGCACTCTGTAAAGAGCGCTGGATGCTGTGTTGCTGGTGCAGGCAACACAAGGCTTGCAACATCCTCTACAAACTTTAACCATTAAACTTTATAACTGCACTGAGAGAGCATATGGCGCAGCTGCTCAGGGACTCATGTATTGCCTGGTAAGCAGCTTCTCTTCCCACAAGCTTTCTGCATCAGGAGTGGTGCACTGGTGAGGGATAAAGCCAAGATGTTTGGTTAAAAGGATATGCCTTTTGCCAAATTTGAATCAGAAATTCTTCTCCAGAACAAAAAGTTCCACCAATAAATCTTAATCAGTATTATTTGTTTTTAAATTATCCCAAGAGTAGGTTTCCTGTTCTTGATTAACTGTTGTCTGAGTTATGCACTGTGCTCCACTCTGACCTAGATAACTTGTCTCATAATTTTGTCTTAACCTGATTATGAATATCTGATGGCAAAAGAATTTTAAAACATTTCAAGGACAATTCATGTTACGTTTCAGCACAAAACCAAAGCAATGGCATCAACTCTAGCGCTGGTGCTACCTGAGAGACTGAAGTTTTAGCCATAGGCCTACATGATCATCTGCTGTGTACCTTTTGTTGTTACTGCATGTTATACCTAAATAAAAGCACAACACTAATCAAGTGTCTTGGTAACATTATGTGAAGCTTAAGTGCTCTTTGTACTTGAAGTTAGTATGACATAACTGTTCATAATGGTTTGTGAAAGCTTTCTTCATGTGTCCTGAGTGAGATTAAGATGGTTTAGGTTTAATCCTTTTTATTCCAAGATATATTTTTAAACAAGTGCCTGTGTTTTTCCAGCTTTGGTCATAGTGCCCACCAGAGAACTGGCTCTGCAAGTAAGCCAAATATGTATCCAGGTCAGCAAACACATGGGTGGAGTGAAGGTAATGGCAACCACAGGTGGAACCAACCTCCGTGACGACATCATGAGACTCGATGAAACGGGTAACCTTCATAATTTAAACAAATTGTGGTCATCTGGTTGAGATGTTGTGGGATTTCTTCACTTAATGTCTTCATACATACATAAGTGACATATGAATGACTTAAATACTTATGCAGATACTTAATCTCTTATTCTGAACTAGCCAGTTTGGTGAGGCAGTGGATGTGTCTGGGTTGTTTTTCTAATAAATGTACTTTATAAAATTATTCAGTACGCTATGACCTAATAGTAATCATAAGGGGATGTTTAGGGTTATATCATTATCTGTGAAGCAATGTGTTTTAAAAAGTACTGTGTGCTGACTAAAGGCCAATTCATGTTGAAGTTGTGAGTCTGCTCTGCTGCCCTCTGTGGACATCTGCATACAGCTTGAAATTTGAGACAATGCGGATCGTCCAGACAAATGTGCCAGTAGAGTAAAGGCTTGCTTTAGCAGATAGGACAATATCCAAGATCTGGGTATATCAATAGAATATACCCAGATCGCTGGTACATCTCTAGTAATGTCCTGAATGTTGTCTTATGATTATTTAATAATGAAAGAAAGGCTGATTAAGTGATGGTGAATTTAAAAAAAATCCTACCTACCCTGTTGTGTAAAAACATTAAAATATCAAATTAAGGATGTGTAATTTTCAAGATTGTTTATAAACATATTTTGAAACCTGGACACCTGGATATATGCATGTCAGTGTGGCTTATGCATGATTTCTGGTGTGTGGAAAGTCCCTGTCTAGTCATGCAAATAGTTAATGCAGATCATGAAACAAATGTATTTTTAACGTAATGCCTGCATTACAAAAACACGATGTAGGGGGCTTTCTGCTTTTCTTGTTTAAGTCTTAATTATTGACTCTAGCATTTGTGTATCTTTTGCATTATGAACCTGCACAGTGAAATGTGTTGTGGAAACCTGCTAATGTATGCCAGTGGTGTTTTTTTTCTTCTTTCTAATATTTCTGGTGGTTTTACAGCTGAACTATTAGCAGTCAGTTAATGTGAATGATTGAAGTATGCCAGGCTGAGCAAATACTACCAAATATGAATATATTTTCCTCGAAGTAGTGAATACAGCGTTCTCTACCATAAAGGCCTCAGTGGCTGACTATTGTCAATGTATACATTTTAAGTCTTCAGCCAAGTGATAATGCCATTATTTTGTAAAAAATAATGAGTGTATTTTCTATTTTGTTTATTTTACAGTACATGTGGTCATTGCTACTCCTGGAAGGATTTTAGACCTCATCAAGAAAGGAGTGGCCAAAGTCAATCAAGTGCAGATGATTGTTCTGGATGAAGTGAGTTAAATAGTTAATTAGTTAGTTAGTTTCATTATTTTTGACCTTTTAATGCCTTTTCTAAACAAACCAATGTGACTTGAAAAGTTAAGCAGCTGCTTGAAATAACTAAATGTCTTTTTCCCCCACTTGTCCTTGTGCTCAAAAGGCTGACAAACTCCTGTCTCAGGACTTTGTAGTCATGATGGAGGAGATACTGGGCTTCCTGCCCAAACAGAGGCAGATTTTGCTTTATTCTGCAACCTTCCCTCTCAGCGTGCAGAAGTTTATGGTACATTTTTCTGACATTAAATCCCTACTTGTCATCATTTTCCGTATGCTTATCAACAGATTTACCTTTAATAACCTGTAGCCTAACCTGAACATAACAATCTGTTTTTGTTCCCACATAATGTAGAATGCGCACCTGCAGAAGCCCTATGAGATAAACCTAATGGAGGAGCTTACACTGAAGGGTGTGACTCAGTATTATGCTTATGTAACTGAAAGGCAAAAAGTCCATTGCCTTAACACCTTGTTTTCCAGGGTGAGTGACGTCTTTCTGCATTTTACGATCCTGTTTAATTGACTTTCTTCTGTTGTGTCATACAGAGAGCACTGTAAAAAGCCTGCTTGATTACCAGCCATAAATATCCTGTTCACTAGAGAGTATTTTTACCAGTCCTGTAGAATGTATGTGGTGTTGCGTGGGACCTTAGAAGTCAATTTCACCTGGATTTATCGCTCTTTTCAGCTCCAGATCAACCAGTCTATAATCTTCTGCAACTCCTCTCAGAGAGTGGAGCTCCTTGCCAAGAAGATCTCCCAGCTTGGCTATTCATGTTTCTACATTCATGCCAAGATGAGACAGGTCAGCTCAGAGTACTGCCTAAGGGATAAAATAGACCAAAATACACGTGGCAAATGATGCATAAAAGAACAGCTGTCAGTTTTGCTTTTGGTGTGCATTTAAGTGGTACATTGTTTAGATATGAATGTCCTTGTACTTAATGTGCTTTCTGGAATGTGTTTAAGCAACAGTGCCTTTTATTTGTCATCTGCTTCTACATGCAGCCCTGAAGAGATAAAATGACACCTGACAGCTGAGCTTTGAGGCTTAGCTTTTATCATACACGTAGCATGCACCTTCAGGCTAAGTTTTTCTGTTGGCGTTCTCTGCTGTATTTAAAAAAAAAATAGGGATACAAATAAAAACTTCACAACTTGAACTGACAGCAGAACACAACATATCCATTTAAACTGTATTATTGACAAATATTTTAGTAATAAATAGCCAGTTTAGAGAAATGCCACTTTGATTTGTGTGACAGCTGTGGAAAGCACCATGTTATGAGCTTCATTTGACATGTTGCTGTGTGTTCTCGTCATCTAAATTCACTTTTCTCTCTTCTGCTGTCAGGAACATCGCAACCGTGTGTTCCACGACTTCAGAAATGGCCTGTGCCGGAATCTTGTCTGCACTGGTAAGTGATAAATGCATGTACTGGAAGACTTTACCAGCTGTTGTGAAATGAACTACAAGCTGCTGTGAGACCACTGACACTCCAAAATACATCCAGATTATATGTCTACATTTTGAAGTGTCTGAGTTGCCTTCGCCCGAGTCAGCTGGGATAGACTCCAGCCCCCCCGCGACCCTAGTGAGGATTAAGCGGTGTATAGATAATGGATGGATGAACATGTTGTCTGTGGAAGAATAAACAGTTAAACAGCTGGTTTTGGTAACAGGAGGTTTTATAACCATGATAGAAATGTGAGGTTAAAGAAAGTGAAATGAAAGTGAAAATTCCAATGTAGATGTGACTCACTCTACTGGTGCGTTCACGTCATGGTGGTGACAACCTGAATTGCTGCTTATTTCTGTTTGTTGTGACTAGCGTGTGTTTTGTTAACGACTGTATGCTTTCCTGAAAATGTACATTCTCCATTATAATATGTTTAATTTCTTCTTTTGTTTCTTCTAGACCTCTTCACAAGAGGAATTGACATTCAGGCTGTGAATGTTGTGATCAATTTTGACTTTCCCAAGCTGGGAGAAACATACCTTCATCGCATTGGTAGATCCGGTAAGGCCTGTAACGGTTTTTTGGCCTGTACTTCTACACACAGTTTTATTTTGGGCACAGAGTAAACTGTTAAGTTATTTAAACCCATCACTTTAATTTTCAGGCCGCTTTGGACACCTGGGTCTCGCCATCAACCTCATCACATACGATGATCGCTTCAACCTGAAAGGGATCGAGGAGCAGCTTGGAACAGAGATCAAACCCATCCCTGGCATCATTGACAAGAGCCTATATGTGGCAGAGTACCACAGCGAGAGCGGCGAAGAAGTCAAGCCATAAGCCAGTGAGTACATAGACCTCTTCGAGGATAGCTAAGAGACCTAACTACATTATTATATTTCAATTTTCCATTCTATTGACATTTATAAATAAGCTGATGAATAGCAAGCATTAAATCTTGCTGTGTTAGTGCTCTGCTTACTGGCACAACTAAATGAAACTCAGACATTATTACTTGCTGTACATTATACCAGGACTGTGTTTCTCTCCTGCTGTGCGAAGTGAAAATTTGAGAAAGATCAGTTAGTTTTTTTTTCAAACATGGCAAAAATAATGTACAGTGATGCAAGTAAGGATTTGGACAGGAAAATGAGCAATAGGTCTATTGTTTAAAAGCGCTTAATTTCAATGTGCTGTGACCAGACTGCACTTTTATTCCCAATACAGACAAGTCTCCTGATAATAACAACCTTCTCTCCAATCACATACCTTTTTAATATTAAAAATCTGTTAATACCAAGTCTCCTGTAGTGCATGTATTTACATAAATTTTAATATCACAATTGCAGTTGTACAGTGGTGTTAGTGGGCTTTCTTACAGATGTAAAGACAGAGGTGTGCAAAAACCATACAAACCTGACAGGCAGGTTTTATTTTGGCATGTCGTCAAGTTACTCTCTAAAGTAACGTTGATGGCATTTTATGATCTTATTCCATGACAGTGTCACTTTAACGTCCAAATAATGGTCACTACGCGTGTAAAATGAGAGCTGCAGCTTTTGTACAATGCTCTGTACAACCAAAGATGGAAGACAGATACAGAACCATTAACATCTGTTTTGTAGGGCTGCAACTATTACTTTCATTGCCAATTCAGCTCTCAATTACTTTCTGGATTCTTTCTTTGGTCTATAAAATGTGAAAGAAATGCTGAATAATGTGTGTGTTTCCCAAAGCCCAAGATGATGTCCTGTAAGTTCTTTTGTCCATAACTCAGATTCGGTTTATCATCAGAAGGAAAGAAACCAGAAAATATTAAAGTTTAATAAGCTAGACTTGGAGAATTTTCACTTTTTTCCTAAAAAAAACTATACAAACTAATAAATTATCAAAATAGTTGCTGATTAATTTCATACTTGACAGCTAGTTGAGTTTACATGCATTTGTGTATCTGGCCGCCTGTGTTAATTACAGATGTGTGTATGAAAGAGGGCAACAGAGGTGCTTGCAGCTAATTGGAATGCAGTTATTTGATTTGAGGGTAATTGTTTGAGCAGTCCAAGCCCAGACTACTCTTTAATTTCCATAAAGCAAATGCTTTGGGTCGCTTAAGATGATCATTAATTTAGCAGAAGACGTGATTAATGGTTTTAGTTTTACAGGTAAATGTGTACATAACCCTATTAAGCATTCCTGCCTGAGCTTTGGAAAGGTGACAAAGTCCCACCAATTAAAAGCTGAGTTTATGCTTCAGTTGGTAGCAGTGTGTTCACAGGGTCACCTCGGTCTGACAAAGACTACCAGAGTTTTTGGAGCAAAGCTACATTGTCAAAATGACACAGTGCACCGCAACACTGCAGAGCTTCAGAACACCACGGCATTATCATTTCCTAAACCTGAGTTTGTTAAACCAATGTGTTATCTTTAGATATACAACCCTAAAAAATAGCAGCTACCTATGTATTACCATAATTAAAGTACACTCTAATTTTCATCATGTGCATGAAGCCCAAAATTTTTCAGGAAAACTGCACAGATGGCAGTAGGGACAGATACTGTTTCTTAAAATTCCCAGATTCCATTGTTATTTCTTGAGTAACCTTTGAAATGTAGGTGTGATAACAGTAAGATGTACTAATTAAATATGATCTGGTCTAATCTAATTTCCCTTTTCTTTCTCCACAGATCAGTCCATCCTTCACTCCCCTTTGTATCCATTTTCATCCCCCAACATCTTTTTTTTTTAAATGTACAGTTTCTGTCTGTCTTCCTTTTTTGGATGCCACCATAGGGAATGTGTGTATTTTGATGAACGCATTTTGGAAGAACTCATCTGCCTTCTTACAAGGCCCTGTGCTGCACTACCACACCCTGAAGACATAAGCACCGGGAGGAAAGTATGGGACCAAGTCGAAAAATGATATCAGTGCACATTGTGATGATTCATATCCACCGTTGACACGAAGCCAGCA
Organism: Amphiprion ocellaris; assembly: GCF_022539595.1. Taxonomy (NCBI): domain Eukaryota; kingdom Metazoa; phylum Chordata; class Actinopteri; family Pomacentridae; genus Amphiprion; species Amphiprion ocellaris. The sequence continues at coordinate 31,196,712 of NC_072772.1, read as the reverse complement.
CCAACAGACCCAGATACGACACCCTCCATTCTCCACATTTTATTTTGGAAGTTTTAACCAATTTGTATCAAGTGCCTTAACAAGCAGTTCAACTCGTTCTAAAGTAATAACCCGTCATTATTCGCCATCTCGCTCACTTCATACCACGCATTCATGTTCACCTAATTGAAAATTTGTTACACTAATTTAACGTCTGACCAAATAGGTGAATTCATTACTGTTTTTCGGTTTGGTCATCCATTTGTGAGGAATGGAGATTATTTGGAGGGAGGCTGGTCTGAATCATCTTTTTGCTGGCTTAACTGAACTCGAATCTGGCTGGTAAATGAGGACAAACTTGGATTTCCATGGACAGAGATGCTGGATTTTTTTTCCAAGAGACAGCCAGACTGTCCAGTTGCTTGTGAAGAAACTTGTGCTTCTGAGAGACCCAGACCCTTTCCTCTGTCTTCAGCTTCAGAACACTAAAAATTAATAAGCAGCCTTGCAACACCATGAGTCATGAGGATTCCTGTTTCGGTGGAGTTTATTTGGAGAGAATGCTTTTTTTTTTTTTTTTTTTTCTTGTCCTGTGTTTCACCTTCCTATGGATGGCCATACTTAATTCTGCGAGTCGTGCAGCCGACATAAGGGGCGCATCTTACACCTTGTGTATATACCTTCATTTTAAGATTGTTTTAAACAAGTTCAAAAGGCTGGCTGACAAACTGAAAAGCCGCCCGCCCCTTCTCTCTTGTTAGCACTGGAGACAGTTTTCCTTAACTGCCAGTTTGTTTGATCTGCAATATTGGCCTGTGAATTTATTTATAATTTTAGAAGTTGCAGAATTTATTAGAATCTAAAACATTTAAATGACCTTGTTCATGGAATGTTTTCAGAGACAGTTATCCCTGATAATCTTTTAGCCCCCTCCAAATTTAATGAGTGCTATTCTTCAAAGATGCACTTAGAGAGAGAGTCTAAATTGTTGCCCTGCTTCTCCTGTTACCAGTGTTAACAAGTGCTGAGTGTAGACAGATGGCTTTCTTAAGCTTGTGCATTTGAGTAATGAATTATTTGTTGTCACCAGCCTTGACTTGTGAAACGGACTCTTGAGACACTCTGTGATTTCCAGTTATACTGAGTGCTGGTGTTGGAAGAGAAAATAATATTCTATCACGTAGTAGTACTACTCGCTGCAGTGCAGCTGAATTGGCAGATAATTTGTTTTTGGGGGAGGTATTAGCTGTTACGTTGATTTATGCCCCGTTTAAGCACAGCTACTTGACTTCCTAATGCCAGGGGGTGGGGAGCTGTTGTTTTAGTTTCCTCCTTTTTAAAGAATGTTGGCCGAACGCAACAAAACGAAACATCTGACCTAACATGTAGCAGGAATTCACCCTCTGTGCGTTGCAACTTAGCTGGTTTTCGTGCACACAGCTAACAAAAGAAGCTTCATTTAAAAAAACAACCTGAGCAGGTTGAGGCTGCACTTAAACACAGAGAGATGAATTCAGGCAAACACTGACTGCACTGCTTTTTGTACACTCATGATGCCCAAATAGAAGAGAAGTGAGAAGTGTATGATGGTGCAGACAATTAAAAAAATATTGGCACAGAGGGGGAACGGGCATGAAGGATTATAAGATTACTATTGGTCGGACTGCTTGTTAAAAAAAAAAGAAAAAACTCGGGCATCTCAGCCTGCTGAGTTTATGGCTTATTTCTCTGCCCTTTATTGCTTTATTTTTTTTGGGGGGGGGGATTGGATTACAATTTTGCATTTCTATGCAACATGACAGCCTTTGATTTGCATTAAGGTCCTATCTGTGTTCAGCCAGAACCTTTGTGTAAATGAGGTTCCCTTTATTATGGTGAGATGCTTTGTTGAATGTTCTTATCAATGAGAAGTATTATTGTTCATTTAATTTAAGCTCATTTCTAAAGATAAGTGTGACAATGTTGATGACTTCCCATGTATTTCTCATTGGTTAGGACTCAGATCCCTGTTCACAGACTTCTGTTCTTGTCCCAGAAATATATATAACTATATCATTTGACAATTGGACTTATATTTGGGGTAGGGGGGCTGTATTTATTAGAAAAAAAAAAAGGTCAAATTAAGCATCAGTTGAGTGAACAGCGATCTGAATATGCAGACACTTGGCAGCTGTCTGTTTCTTGTCAGCCCACTGGCAGTAATCGCTGCAGCAAATGCTTTCAAGGCTAAAATGTGTGATCTTTAAAGATTCAGCGTACGGCTACCTTCCGATGGGTTTGCGTTTACTGCCAGTGGCTGCCATGTCGAGAACCTTTAAGTCTGAGACGAGAGCATCTTGCACCAGATCTGGTGACTAATTGGGTTGTTTTCCTTACAAAATTGTCTCATTCTTTAAGGTGTTTAAATTTGTGGGTGGGTAAATTAGTGCACTTTGCTGCCCTGATGCGCATGTTCATCCTCTTGATAGTTGCGACACATTTAAGAAGACACAGCTTTTGTGTGAAATCTGGCCGTCCCTTTATTTATCTGTCAAGGGAATGTGACAAGTCCTTTTTAGGATTTCTTTCAAAACTGATGCATCAGTATAATAACGCGGGGAGGGGCCTGTGGGCACTTCAACAGGATTATGTGATCTAAAGATCCAAAGTTTTGGCAATGGGGGTATTAAAAAGTATGAAAGAGTTGCCCTTAGATCTTGCTTTTTTTGTTATTGAAATGACATGTTAAAGTGGAGTACACCTTTTCTTAAAATGTCTCTAAATTTAAAACCTGAGTTCATAATTTTTTTCATTTTATTTTGAATTCCAAATTTGGTTACTCAATTGGCAATTTTTTCAGTGACGTTAATTTTACAACAGTTGAGATATGATGAATAATATTGGATACTGGATTGGAATAAGTTTTGTTCAATAAAGGTCACTGAAATTTAATGTGTCTGAAGTGTTTTTTCCAGTTGTTTAACAGGTCTTTCAAAGCTAGGTGTCAGTATGTTGCTGCCGCTCCGCTCAGACCTCAGATTGTCTCGATATAAATCCGACCACAGTTCGTCCTCTGGTGTCACTTCAGTTCACGGCTCAAGATGTATAACTTGCTGGTAATTTGCTTCTCATCAGTGACTCTCTTTGCCTGTGTAAAGAGTGCGTTTCCTCCACCTTGTGACAGGTAAGACAAATGACTCTGGTGTTCTTGCTTAAAAGGTTTTTGTATATACAAGTCTGTATTTGGACTTTCTGTTCTTCCTCTCTGGATGATTCTGTAAGAAATTTCTTGTTAAGTATGTCTCCAAGTGGCATGAGCAATCCAAAATCTTTAAGCATCTCCTTTCCAATTTAAAATGTACACCTTTTAAATCATTGAACTGTAACGTTTAAACCGCTGCAGTGATCACAATCTAAAACACTGAAGAGGCTCTCTTTTAGTAAATGGTTCCTCATGTTGGTTCAGACGATTCCTTTGCCCTTGTTGAGCAAATGTTCCTAAACTAACACGAGCTTCCTGCTGTTCAGCCCAGTGAGCTGAGTTTGGTTTTAAATCGACCTCCTGCACCCATGTTTCTCTTGATTGAATTTGTTTTCTTAAGTTGTCAGCAAACCTTTGCCCTCCGCTGCTCTTTTAGTGACAGGATAGTGATAGGATTTATTGCTGGATTTATTTGGGTGCATTGTAATTAAACAGATAAGCCTTTTATGATATCTGTTAATAATGTACATCTCTTCACTGCAGTGAGATCTACTGCACCGGGCCCATCCTGCATCAGGTGCAAACGGCTAAACTGTTTGATGACGACAAGTATTTTGTTGATATGAAACTGAGGGCAGCTCCTGGTAAGTCACACTCAATCTGAATCATGTCTCGGGTCATTCCAGAATTGCAGACTTAAACATTTTTGAAAAATAAACCTTCTCTTTTACAATTTTCTGCTACATATTCATCAGTAATAAGTAATAAACTATCAAAGACTTGGCTCACCTTACACATCAATGATACCATTTTTATTCCATGTTTTATTTGTTGTTTGCTAATCCTACTCTAATCTCAGTAACAGGGTTGCTAATCCATGCTAATGTTAGCTTTTCTCAGGAGTAGAAGCTAGATATTTAGCTAGCTGTTACTGCTGACAATGAAGACAAACTGACTGATGTTAAAAAGTAAAAAAAAAAAAAAAAAAAGTTATCCTCATAATATGAGTTAGAGTGAGACATTCAATCAAGGCTGACAATGTTATGAAAATGTGAAAAATAGAAGAGAGCACATAGCTTTGCTCTACCCGTTCTTTTCAAAAACTGTTTGATGTGATTCACTGGTTTCTTCTACTTCTACCAGCTAAAAAGGTTATGCTAACTGGGTTGTTGTGGGACCATCATGTTTCATTGGTGTCCGCCAAAAATAGCGTCCAGTCCGATAGAGAAAAAGCTCCATTTGCCTTTTATTTTGAAGTGCATATTATGTATAACTGTTATTTGCATCATATGACAGGTATTGTTTCCTTGGTCTGCATCAAACTGCATCATATTCTTCTTATCAGAGCAGAAAACCTGCAGTTTTTGAAAAATTCCATGTCAGAGTCTAGTTTTTGCTTGTAATACTTAAATTCCATACATAATATTGTTTAAAATATTATGTTTATTGAATTTTTTTCCTATGCAATTACAAGACATCAGTGAAAACAAATATTACCAAAAGATGGAGATTTAAGTTAAATTTTAACTATTTTATTTGAGTTTCATTTTGGTCATCAGTGGGTTGGGACAAGAGAAAAATGACATTTTAAGAGGAACTCCAAACTTATTTGGTATTTCTAAAAATATGTTCAAACAATCTTTTTTCCTATTTTTTTTCCATTCAGTCTCAGGACAAGTAAATTTACACAACAATTGCATGTTTTAGGATTTTGTACATGGATCATTTGAAATTTGATGGAGGGGATGTAAAATGTCCTCCAATTCTGGAACGACTCTCAGATCTTTCATTGAGTCCGCTGCTTCAGATGCTCCTCTGTCTTTTCCTGCAGATGTTGTGCTGTCGGCCTTTCACAACCTTTCAAGTAAATTCCCAAACAACAACGTCCCGCCTGCCGACCTGCGGGAATTCCTCAATGAGCACTTTGAGAAACCAGGGACGGAGTTTGAGTCGTGGACGCCGCCTGACTGGCATGACAAGTGAGATCCAGCTGTTAGGTCTCAGGTCATACTGAGGTTTTAAATCGAGTCCGTTGAACATGAGTTGAATTTAATTTGCAGGCCGAAGTTCCTGGGAGGAATAGCGGACGAGCAGCTACTTAAGTGGGCAGGAGAGATTCACAATCTGTGGAAGTCACTCGGCAGAAAGGTGATGAGCATTCGATCGATGCAGAATAAGTATTTTTTTTTTTTTTTTCCAATTTCAACCAAATTTCTAAAAAAAATTGTCATTCATCAGTTGGGTTTTAAGAAATCTTGATGTGCACTTTTCAGTAGTCTTAAAAATAACTCGGATTTATACACAACTATAACAGTTTTAGCAAGTTACTTTCCTAATAATGACATCAATAAATGACATCACATTGTGTTAAGAGATGTTATTGACAAATTACCACAATTTCTGCTTTTTTTTAACAACTACTAAAAATGCCATGCTAAAAATGATTTATATCTGCCTGTAATCCTTGGCAAAGCCTTTATTTGCTTACAACTTTTCTGCATGTCCTCACTGGGATTGTTTTTCTTTAATTGCAGACATATGGGTTTGGTTTGCATCAACATTTACAGCCTGTTACTCTAGAAACTGTCAGGGTTTGTATGAAATATATATGATAAGTAAATATAATGAAGATGATGAAAATTAGTTTAAAATTTAAATAGGAGGGGAGAAAACAAAGAAAATTAAGAAGAGGAAGAAAGAAAAAAACAAAGTAATTTAAAAAGTATATCAAAAATTTGAATGTATTTATATTTACTCTTAGTGACTTCTTATTTGTGACGATCTTCAGCTATTTGAGGTTGGAAACTTCCTTGGCATTGTCTTCTTTCAGTCATTTCTTCACCACTTTGGCTGCATGTTTCAGATTGTTGTCTTGTTAGAAGGTCCAATGCTCCCTGAAGGCCAACTTTCTCTGATGTTTTCCTTTTTTTTTCCTCATGCTCCAGCTTACTTTGACAAGGTTTGCTCGGCCCATTGTCTGAAAAACACCCCCGAAGTGTTCAACTTCTACCGCTGTGTTTGATGGTGTTCTTGAGGGTTGAAAGCTTCTATGTTCTTCCTTCAAAGTAAAGCCACATGAATGTGTCCAAACAGCTCCGTTTTTATCTCATCTGACCACAGAACTAAGGACGAAACCCTTTCTTCTTTGGCTACATGAGCTTTTAAAGACTTGGGTTCTTGGAGAAGTGGAGTCGTCTTGGTTGACATCAGTGAAAATCAGTCTTGTCCAGTGTCTGCTGGAGTCTTGGTACCAGAACTGTTCAGATTCTTCAGGTTGACCTTTGAAGTGATCCTTGGATTCTGCCATCCTTGCCAGTACAGGGTCCGCATCTGGCTTCCTAACGGGCCTAATGAGATTTTTCACAGTGTGGAACTCCTTGTACTTTTTGCACTGTGAGCACTGACACTTGAAAACACTTGGAGATGACTTCATAGTTTTGCCCTGCCTTGTGAGCAGCCACAATGTGCAGCTTTCTCTGCATTATAAACCCTAATAGCAAGCTCTCAATGCTTTTAGAAATGACTTGAAGTTGACTGTGAAGTTACTGGAGAACTACTGCACCAGCTGTTTTTAGTCTGAAGTGAATTACAATGCTGTAGAAGCTGCATTTTCTCAGAAATTTATGAGAATCTCAAGAAGTGTGGTTAATTGTGGACATGATATGACAACACAGTGTCTTACTGTCACTGTGTTTGCCATTTCTAGACAGAAGAAACCTATTGGTCAAATAAAATAAGGTAAAAGTTTCCCTCACTGGGGAAATTTACATGTTACAGCAGTTGGATGCAAATAAGGCAGGAGAAGGATTACAAAAAGTAGAATAAGGGTAAAAACAAAGAACTTATAAAGATCTTCATAAAGAGAATGTAACACGGCATGAGGAACTTGCATCTGGATATGTAAATATATGACATAATTAATTTACATATGGATAAATACATATATGACAATTCTTTTATACATGGATAAATATATATATGACAATTTACAGAAGGCTATATACATATATGATGCAATGAATTTATATATGCATATAAGATGTAATGAATTTACATATGGATGTATGACGCAATTAATTTACACATGGATGTGTCCATATATGTCAGAGTTATTTTATATATGGATAAGTAAAGCTATGACATGGTGAATATACATATGGAAATGTACATGTATTTATAGTCATTATGTACATATATAACAATGAATTTGCATATCGATATGCACATGTATGACATAATGAATTCACATGTGAATAAATGCATGTAGGACATAATGAATTTACCTCTGGATGTGTACATATATGGCATAATTAATTTACATATGGATAAGTACATATATGACATAATTTACATATGGCTATATACATATATGATGTAACGAATTTATATATGGATGTATGACGTAGTTAATTTGCATATGGTTATGTCCATATAAATCATAATTATTTTATATTTTGATAAGTAAAGCTATAACATGGTGAATATACATATGGATAAGTACACATATGACACATCCAGATGCAAATTTACCATGTCACGGCTGCACTTATCCTTCTAATGAATATAAATTCATTATGTATATGACATAATGAATTTACATATGGATATGTACATGTATGACATTATGAATCTACATATGGATGAATACATTTGAATGAGAAAGTGTGTCCAACGCTTTGACTGGTAGTATTGATGTAATGAATTTACATATGGATATGTACAACTATGACTTCATAAATTTATTTGTGTACAGGTGTGACATGGAGGATAATTTATCCACATTTCTGCTATTTTAAAAGGAAAAGACCAGTGTTAACATGATATTATTACACATGAAGAGCTGTAAGAGAACAATGTTAAGTTATTGATTGATCCGGAAGAGCTGCAGCGAGAGAAAACACAGTTTTAAGTTTGGTCATATGGGAGCAAAAATTCCCTATACATCTGAATTTGGCAGGGGTATGAATATTTTGGACTAAAAGTTGAAACTGGTTCCTCCTCCAGATCCACACCGGTGTCAACGATCAGCCGGAGCTCTACTCGCAGATCTACACCCCAAACCCGGTGGTGGTGCCGGGCGGCCGCTTCAGGGAGCTCTACTACTGGTGAGTGAACGACGGAGCCTTTCACTCAGCTGTCTGTCGCCGGGTCAGAGCGAGGACGGATCGCAGCCAGACCCAGTCGGGGGTCTCTGATCAGATCCCACTTCGGCCCAGCGTTCAGACAGTGACGTGAGGCGCTCTGTGCCCGACAGGGACTCCTACTGGGTCATCAATGGGCTCCTGCTGTCGGAGATGACAGACACGGCCTTGGGGATGATTCAGAACTTCCTCTACCTCGTCAACAGGTGAGACTTTCGCAGCTCCTTTCATCTCTCACAGCACTTAAAAAGCTCCAGTGCAGGTAGTTTAGCATGCTCATTTTGAATAATGACTCATTTAGCAACAAGAGTTGTTCACTTTGGAAAAGGAGCTCTCGGAGGAATTTCACGATTTGTGGAGTAAAATATCTATTTTTTTCCTTCTCTCACGCTCTTAAAGATATGGCTTCGTTCCAAATGGTGGGCGGATTTACTATGAAAGGCGCAGCCAACCTCCATTCCTCACTCTAATGGTGGAGAGCTACTATCAAACAACCAGGAATAAAGACTTCCTCAGGTGATATTTAGGCCGGAGCTGACGTCCTGCCAGACACATTATTATTAGTCAGCTGCCTCCTGTTCCTTCCAGAATAGAAAAAAAGGAGCACATTAAACATCAAAACCCTTCCGTACCTCCGGTGTTTTGTTGTTATTAACCATAATGAGAGTGTGACACCTTGACACTTGTGTGTAATATATTAATGAATATGAGAATCGTTGTGAATTAGAACTTGCTGTCTGTGCACATGTACCTGGTTTAGAGCAGCTTTACCAGTTCTGGAAAAGGAGTACCAGTTCTGGATGACGAACCGTTCCGTGGCTGTACTACTAAATGGGACACTGCAGGTACTGAACCGGTATCATGTGCAGGCCGACTTGCCGAGGTGTGTTTCAATGAAATATACCGAGTAATAAAAGCAAAAAAGAAGCTATATGAGCACTGTAAAGTGTGTTTTCACCTTTACTAATCATACATTTCTTTATTGCAAGGCCTGAATCCTACACAGATGATCTGGAATTAGCTGAAGGATTGACTGATGGTAATAAATGAATCCCTATTTATGAGCATTATATACAATACCAGTCAAAGGTTTGGACACACCTTCTAATTCAATGTTTTTTTTTTTTTATTTTTACTACTTTCTACATTGTAGATACATACTGAAGACATCAAAACTATGAGGCAAGATATATGGAATTATGTAGCAAACAAATAATTGTGAAGTAACTCTAAATATGTTTTATATTTTAGATTCTCCAAAGTAGCCACCCTTTGCTTTGATTACTGCTTTGCACACTCTTGGCGTTCTCTGGATGAGCTTCATGAGGTTGTCACCTGAGATGGTTTTCACTTCAAAGGTGTGCCTTGGCAAGGTTAATTTGTGGAATTTCTTGTCTTCTTAATGGGTTGGGACCATCAGTTGTATTGTTCAGAAGTCAGGTTGATACACAGTTGACAGCCCTATCTGACAACTGTTAGAATTTATATTATGGCAAGAACCAATCAGCTAAATAAAGAGAAACGACAGTCCATCATTACTTTAAGAACTGAAGGTCAGTCAGTCCGGAAAACTGTAAAAACTTTGAATGTATCCCCAAGTGCAGCCACAAAAACCATCAAGTGCTATGATGAAACTGGCTCCCATGAGGACTGTCCCAGGAAAGGAAGACCAAGATTCACCTCTGCTGCTGAGGAGAAGTTCATCCGAGTCTCCAGCCTCAGAAATTGCAAGTTAACAGCAGCTCAGATTAGAACCCAGATAAATGCCACACAGAGTTCAAGTAGCAGACACATCTCTACATCAACTGTTCAGAGGAGACTGAACCAATCAGGCCTATATAGTCAAATAGCTGCTAAGAAACCACTACTAAGGAAAAACAAGAAGCAGAAGAGATTAGTTTGGGCCAAGAAACACCAGGAATGGACATTAGACCAGTGGAAATCTGTGCTTTGGTCTGATGAGTCCAAATTTGAGATCTTTGGTTCCACCCACTGTGTCTTTGTGTGACACAGAAAAGGTGAACGGATGGTCTCTACATGCATGGTTCCCATCATGAAGCATGGAGGAGGAGGTGTGATGGTGTGGGGGTGCTTTGCTGGTGACACTGTTGGGGATTAATTCAAAACTGAAGGCACACTGAACCAGCATGGCTACCACAGCATCCTGCAGCATCATGCCATCCCATCCTGTTTGTGTTTAGTTGGACCATCGTTTATTTATAACAGGACAATGACCCCAAACACACCTCCAGGCTGAGTAAGAGCTATTTGACCAAGAAGGAGAGTGATGGAGTGCTGCTTAGGTCAGATGACCTCCACAGTCACCTGACCTGAACCCAATCCAGATGGTTTGGGATGAGATGAACCACAGAGTGAAGAAAAAAGGGCCAACAAGTGCTCAGCATCTCTGGGAACTCCTTCAAGACTGTTGGAAAACCATTCCAGGTGACTACCTCATGAAGCTCATCCAGAGAATATCAAGAGTGTGCAAAGCAGTAACCAAAGCAAAGGGTGGCTATTTAGAAGCATCTAAAATTAAACATGTTTTGACTTATTTCACACTTTTTTTATTGCCTTCTTTTGGCCCTTTTATTTAACAAGATAACACTACGAGGTGCTCGATCCTTTATTTCATAATTAACCAGTCAGTATAAAGAATTAAACATATTCCCATTTGATTCATGCAAAACAGATTTGCTCTGAAAATACCTCAGTATCACCCTGTAATGAATACCTACAGATATGCAACACATTCACTTTTATCACAAAGAGAAGCTGTTTGGCATAAAACTGCTCTAAATACTGGTAAAATGTTGAATTTTTCTGCCATCATTACTGATGCTATCTGCCTTCAAAAAAAAGTCTGTTTAATTACAAACAAATATTCAAGGTCACAAAGTTATTTTCTCCCACTTTGAAGATTATCTGAAAAGTGAAGCTCAAATGCATCGACATGAGGCTGCTTGTTTTATTTTTTCCACTTCTAGTTAGGAAACAAGACACACATGAATAAGTAATACATGTTAGATGCTGATTTGTCGTGGCTCGGCATGTAATTTTTATTTTCTTGCCCTCAGAGCTTAAAGAGCAGCTGTGGATGGATCTGAAGGCGGGCGCGGAGTCTGGTTGGGACTTTACTTCCCGCTGGTTCATAGACGGTGACGGCCACAACAACGGCACCCTCAAAGAGACTCGCACCAGCCAGATCCTGCCCGTTGACCTCAACGCTCTGCTGTGCCGCAACGAGAAAACTCTCGCTTCGTTTCACCGGCTGCTGGGTGAGAACGGGAGCAGCCTCTGACCTTGAAGCCAGCTCTGGCCCCCACATGGGTGTTTCAGCTGCTAACCGGCGTTATGTAACGGTGATGTGCTGCTTCCTGACAGGTGACGGTGACTCAGCCGCTCGCTACGACCAGGCTGCAGCCCGCAGACTGGAGGCGGTGGAGCTGGTGCTGTGGGATGCTGAGAGGGGAGCCTGGTTTGACTACAGCCTGGTGACGCACTCCAGACACTCCGAGTTTCACCCCTCCAACCTGGCGCCGGTTTGGGCTCGGTGCTATTCTCGGCCTGAGATGGGAGAGCAGGCAGTGCAGTATCTGAGGGTTGGTGGATACTCAGAGCTTCATTGTGCTTTGCTTTGTTCAGTTTCTGGGTGGTTTTATTCACTTTTGTTGCATTCTTACTCAACGTGGGCTCATTTTTAATTGCAATCAAAGTCCTCCACTTTTGCCAAAAAAGCACAACCATAGCTCAAAGTAGAAAGAACTCAAAATGTTGACTATTGAAAAATCCCAAGTGCCCACAAGTGTTGCCAGTACTATGATAAAAAATAGGGGCTCCACATGCTTTAGTAGCAATTTGAATAGGCTGATGTATATTTTTGCCAGCTCTACAATCTATCACATTACTGTGCTCCAGAGAGATATTTCACCATGATATTTGTATCATCTTCTAGCAACTTTCTGCTCTCTTCTGTATGCTGTTTTTGATAAGATAAGCCCTTATTAATCCCACTGTGGTGACATTTGCAGTGTCACAGGAGCAAAAACAGTGCAAACATATATGAAATGTAGTACAAAAATAAACCCAAATGAACCAAAATATACAGTATTAGTTCTAGAAATAACAACACTGCACATGCCGACGGTGTTGCACAGATTCTTTCATAAATACAAATGATGGCAGTACTTGCAATGCTATAAGTAGAAAAATACCTATGTAGCATTCGAACTAGTTTATGTGGAAAAACTAGATATTGCACAGGGTTTTTTTCAGCTGTGCTGCATTGATTTTATTCGCTTATTTTCCTCTCAGTCTCTCTTGGAATCAACTCCCTGCTGTGTGTAAACACTGCCTGCAGTTCATCTGAAACGTCACAAAATTTTGGTCATGTGACTGTTGGCCACAGCTGAGTCAGTCATGGCTTCTTAGGTGCACTGAGGAGCACATCGTTGTTATGTTTTCTGATGCAAACTGTTTCTTTTGGGGGAATTTTTAAATCAGAGATGTAAAGATGGTGATAATGTGGCAGCAATTTATCTTACAGACTAGAGGATCGTAACAATACTCTTCCCTAACTCTAGCAAGAAAGCAAAAAAGCATATGTCTTATGTTTTCCTTTCATTCGTGGTATTTGACCATAAAGGTAAACCTGCAATGTGAGGAACACATAAAAGAAAATGACCCTCTTTCGCATAAATGTACAATTTTAGCTCAACAAAAATAATATAAATACTAACTAGTGTCTTTGTATTGTCGATTCAGACTAAGGAAAGATGTGGTAAATATTGGTCCACTCATACCCTTTCATATCAAGCCAAGAATATTTGATTTATAAATCAGGATTTTAATGAAATGTCACAATTTTAAGCTTAGATTTGGTTATGAGGGCAAACATGATACATTCATAGAATGTGAAAGTCTGATAATTACGTTCGTTTTTACAGTTCCTGGCTCTGATAAAGGGTGTAATTTTTGCAAATTTTATTAAAAAGAAAACATCCCTTTGGTGTATGCTGACATGTTTTCAGGTTTCCGAATAGATACCGGTTGATTCATTTGCATATTTTCCCCACTTACCTTGAATAGCATTCATTCAAACCTGACTTTAGTTAAATCACACTTTTTATGCAAATGTTAGGTAACACAAAGAGCTTTACACAGGAAAGGAATAAAAAAAATGAAATCAGACAATATTCCCAACATCATTTAATGAATGAAGGTCTCAAAAACACAGGGACTGAAGGACTGAAGAAATGCTATTCTAAATGAATGAAGTCTGCAATGAGGAAACACCAGAAAAAGTTAAATACAATTAAAAAAAATAACTATACATATGATAAATATAGATAGGTAAAGGGTACAATAGAAGCTAAAATTCATAAAAATAGAATGAGAAAACTTTTAAAATATTTTTATTTGAACAGGTTTTTGTGATAGTTGTCAACTTGTCACAAAAATGTGCCCCGGAATAATACCCCAGTGACTCTGGATTAACTCACAGATCACAATATAGAATAGAATAGGGTTAGAATGAGAATGAAGATAACATTAAATATATCAGAAATACAGTCTAGACATTGTTAATGTGGTAAATGACTATTCTAGCTGGAAACAGCTGATTTTTAATGGAATATCTCCATAGAGGTACAGAGGAACATTTCCAGCAACCATCACTCCTGTGTTCTAATGCTACATTGTGTTAGCTAATGGTGGCCCCTTTATCATCTATTATCCAGATAAGGTCGAGTGAACACGGATGATTGGACGTCAGACACTGTCACAAACTCCACATCTGCACACAGCTGCCTAGTGTGACCGGTCTCCACTGCAGCTCCACTGCTAACAGCTGAGGCTTTAAACACTTTGCCCAAGTGCTCCTTGTCAGTCGCTGAGGGAGGAGAGCCCGCTGGTTTGATTTCCAGCCCCGAGCTTGCACTCTGTTCAGGAGGTTGCAGGGCGATGCTCTGTAGCTCCAGCAGATGGCACACAAACACTACGGAGGTTTCACCCATGCTTTTTTTTTTGCTTTTTCATGTCTGTGCAGGGGAGTGGTGCTCTCCAGTATCCCAACGGAGTACCGACGTCACTGAAGGAGTCTGGGCAGCAGTGGGACTATCCGAACGCCTGGCCTCCTTTACAGCACATGCTCATCGATGGTAGGCTGCAGGGTTTTGATGTGCCACCATGAGAATGTGCGAAAAAAAAACCTCATTTGATGATGCAGCATTTGCTCAAAACCATCCTACATTATATGATAATTCCTCAAAATGCACAGCAAAATCAATCTAGTGAGCTCCTCCTACGTGATGTGTACCGGATTTGAGCTCGGTGAATATGAAACGATACAGTGACCAGCACTGACTAGTGATTGAGCTCAACTTGTGACCTTCAGCTGATCGAACATCCTCATCTCAAGGTCTCCTCATCTGCAGCTTTGTGATCGTATTACACAAGCTTTCCTCAGCAGATGAAGTCGCCCACTTGTCAGTAGATTGTCTATGTTCTGAGCACGTTAATGGCCCCGTGTTGACCTTGAGTTCAGATTTTATGGTTTAATTTGGCCTCTGTTGACATCCACATCAAACACAGTGTTCTGCTTGAGGTTTTTTTCCCTGTTAAAAGGGTGTTTTCCTTGCCACTGTCGCCTTTTGGCTTGCTCTGGGGGTCAGGCATATGGGTTCTGTAAAGCATCTTGAGACAATTTGACTGTAATTGGCGCTATATAAATAAAATTGAATTGAAATTGAATTGTAAGAACTGCTCACCTTCAGTTCCCAGGTTTGTTTTTCACCCGGATCTTCCTTGGTAACGCCCTTGTGCACCTCCATAGCAACTATATTCATCTTTTCCCCTCTTGCTTCAGGGGTTTTACGCCTTCAGTTTGGTCTTCATCAAGTGAGATACACACTCAAATCAAAAAACTGACTAGACTGGTTAAGAAAATTGCTCCTAGCCTTTATGTTCAGCATTATTTTTGCGATTCCAGTCACTGTTTTGTGTAAAATGTAAAATCCATTGTGCTGGAGTCGAGAATCAACATCATGAAGCAGAATCATGTTTTATAACTGGTTTGTTGATCTGAATCTTGTCGTATTGCAGGTTTATCCAAACTGCCTTCAAAAGACGCCCAGCAACTGGCATTTGATTTGGCCCAGCGTTGGATCAAGACAAACTGGTTGGCCTACATTAAGTATGAAGCCATGTTTGAAAAGGTGAGTCTTTCAAGGCTTTCAGCACTTCAGAGCTCACGATGCGCTTTGATAACACAGCCGCCTCAGAATGTGTAATTTCTGCCTCCTCCTGACAGTACGATGTGAACGGAGATGGCAAACCTGGTGGTGGAGGAGAGTACGAAGTTCAGGTATTTTCCACTTTCATGTGATGATAATGTTCATGTGCTTACAGTCACACAAGTCTTCCTCATTTCATGCAAAGCCCTGGCTTTGTGTTTTTATTTTTCTTTCCCACCTTTACTTCTTAACACATTTGCATCCTCTTGTTAACACAGTCACTCTTCCTTTTCTTTTAACAGAATTTATTTATTTTTTATTGTCATCTGTAATTCTTTCACTGGATTTTGCTGCTATGCTAACGTGCCCAGTGCAGCCTCATGCTCTGCTGTGTTGCTCTTTCTGTAGCTGGGGTTCGGTTGGACCAACGGCGTCGCTCTGCAGCTCCTGGACCAGTATGGGGCGACTCTCACGTCAGGAGGCCGACACGTGTCTTCTGGCTTCCTGCTGCCGCTGGTCATCGCAGCCACGCTGGCGTTGCAGTGACTCAGAGGTGTCAAAAGAGCCCGACTGGAGGTTGGATTTCATTATTCCTGGTTTCACTCCTCCTGCATCACCTCTCAGCGGACTTTAAACCAACACAAACTGACATCACCAGTGAGACCACAGCGTGCATTTTTTAACTCCTCTAAATCCAAATATGATCAGGATCAGTTTTATTTTCAGGAGAAGCTGGGTAAGATTCATCAGGATTACGCTGATGAATATTTTAGTGTTTATCATCAGAGATAAATGATGCCTGGCTTTATCAGAGGATGCAGATCATTTAAGCATTTCTGGACTCCTCCGACTAATGCAGGCTGCTGGTGCTTGCTGCTCCTTACATCACCACATTAACTTGTCCCAGATATTGAACTGACGTTATAAACACTTATTCACCTAATTCAGTTATCAAGTTTATTGCTGCAGTGTAGCTGAACTCCCACGGAGCTCCTCCATTTGCATGCAGAACTGAAGTTGGAATGGAAATGAGCTTCTGTGAGAAATAAAATATGAAGCATTAAATATATTTAGAACACAGCGGTCTTTATTATGTGTAATGTGTTACATGTCTGGGGTTTTATTGAATTTCTGTGAGTCACTCGAGAAACATTGGATGACTGACGTGATACATCACGTGTTCAATACGGTGTTAAAGTATAGCTTAAAATGCTAATTTCAATAAATGAATGCTAAATGAGGGTGGAAGTAAATTTTCCTACATTCCTCTCTGCCAGCTAGGCAATGCTGCATGTTAAAATGACCTTTGTTACTTTTGAAAGATGAACAATACAAGTGGAAATGTTATGTGAAATGTTGAATTTTGCCACCTTTGACACAAGAGCCACCATAGACATGCAGTCAAACCTTTCTGGCAATAAAAGAGTTTAGTTCGATGTGTTTAAACAAGTCAGTCAGAGAAGTCAGACGGCTTCAAAACTCTAAGAATGCATCATAAACCTTCGGGAAAATGTGTCAATAACTTCAAAAGAAACAAAGACATTTTTTTTGGCCGCTTCTGTTTGTTCCAAGAAAAGCTCGGTCTGCCTTTGCCATTTCTGCTTACATCTGTGGCGACATGCTGGTCAAGCATGAAATTAAGTCCATATAGATATTCAAATGGTTGTCAAAAAAAAAGTAATGAGAAATTTGCCTTTTTTTAAAGAAGAAATTGCATCCTCCTTGGCTGTGCAGATACCAAGCCCAAGCAGGGATTTCGCCGCATCTCTCTCCTTAGCATGAGTGAACACAGCAGATGGACTGTGCAATTTAAATAGGCAAAAGGCCAATAGGCGCAGCAGTCCGTGCAACCCCAAAGATCACACTCTGGTAATGTGCTATTGTGGGTCTCCATCTACAAGGCATATCGCTGGCGTTTATGTTTTTTTTTCTCCTTCTTTTTCAACTGGCGTGCATAACTGTGACACCCAGACAGTAGCAGCCACGTGTGTTCTGCTGCGTTCTGGAGATGTTCAAGCAGCGGGGCGGCAGTCATTGTGTTCGCGGGCCTCGCTGACGGCAGCAACTCAAGTAGAACCTGCTCCGTTTGATAACTCGCACATTACCATGCTGTTTTAGCAGAAATGCGTCGTTAATGAGATCGAGCTGCAAAGTGTGGAGGGAGTCGTCCGGCAGTTAAGTGGCAACGAGGCTGACACTCGCCGGTGTGTTTGCGTGCGCACGTGCGTGTGCATTTAATTACACAAATCTGAGGACATCATTCTAAGAAGCACATTGGATGGGCGGTGCATGAATTGTAAAGCAGCGGTGACAACTGCATTACATGTTGTTGTGGAAGTAAAGGTCAGGGTGTCTTGTCCTCACCAGCCATGCAGTAACTACCGCTGCATACAAAGCAGCATCTGCGCACAAACTGCAGAAGTTTCACTTTTTTTATCCGTCGTCTAAAGATTTATTGTTTACACAGACCTGACCTGTTGTTTTTACAGGGAAGAGGAGGCAGTGGAAGTCAGGAGTCTTTAAAATTCTACCTGAAAGTTCATAAATCTTCTCCACTGCATGTACCTCTGGCCACAGATATGTTAAAAAAAATACTACTGACACCAAGGCACTCCCTGATTTCCATAATGAGAATAAGATGCAGAATGATACGCAGAAATGTGTGAAATCATATCAAGCGGCAGCAGAATTTGAGAGAGCGAGAGAGACGGCACGGACAACAATAGAGGTGGATTTCGGTCTGAATGCGTGTGTGTGGCTTTAGACGGAGGCTTCATTACTGCTACCTGGCTCAGCCTTCACTAGCCCCTGCAGCACACATCACAAAGACTGCTCATTATCCACCGAGTCCTCGTGGTGCCGGTGCCGAGTCCCGCTCTGAGCTGCACAACCCGGCGCTGCACCGGCAGGATAATCCCCCACCCCGGCTGCCCACGGCCCGGCAATCTGTGGAGGAAGTCTGGCCTCTGATGCCGAATCAGAGAGTCGGTCGTTGCTCCTCAGCCGCCGCTTATTTCCGTTCAATACGCTCTGATCAATAACTCATTGAGGGATCATGGCATCTGTGTTTCTGCGCAGCGTATTTTCCCTAATTATGACTGTGGCCTCCAAAAAAAAAAAAAAAAAAAAAAAAAAATGGTTTGGTTCTGACTTAGTGGCTAAACTGTTTGGAGATTAAGCCAACTCCTTGACCTCTAAACTGGAAGGATTGGCTAACTGGAGGCATTATACGGATAGATATGAGATAGCTTAGTGGTATCGATCCGGCACTGTCCGGAGATATCCGACTTTTTTTTTTATAATCAATAACTCTTGAAGGAATCGTTCCGGTAGAATTTCTGCTGCTTAAGAGGAGATTTGAAAAATCCAATCTAATGGAAGGAAGAGCTACCGGCGAGGGAGGGTTTAATATTGTCTCAGCTGATCTGCAACCTTGAACTTGAAGCCGGTAGGAATCTCTCAACAAACGAAAGGTCTGCACAAAGTAATTCACCTTGATTATACATTTTACACGTTTTACTGTGAAGGTCTTTGTTGGCTCATGCGTTTCTCAATGATACTAGAAGTGCAGCTGCAGATACTTTCTGGTTTATATGTCTTACCATGAACCTTGATGTGCTTTATGTTCAGCTTGTTGTCACTTTGACATCACCTAAGAGCTGCTTTATTCCAATTCTATTCAACTGAATAATGTGCATTTGAAGTTAATGCCTAAAGTTCATGTAAAGGAAATTCTCTGGAGCCCCCTAGAGGTCATGCTGAGAATTTTTTGAGGACTATTTTTACATTCTTTCACCGTATGAACCTTCCCAGCAAGCAGGGAACGTTCCCAAAACATTGGCTAACGTTACTTACAAGTTGTAAGAAGTTCAAAGAACCTTTCAGGAATAATTTAATTTCCAATAATGTTCCTGTAAAGTTATATAATTGTTTCAATGTCAACATTCAGAGAATGTTGTGAGAAACATATTATATTCTATGATAACAAAAGAAGGATGTTCTCAAACCAACATTTGAAAAATATTTTCCAGATGTTATTAAGGCCTCAGATGATTTTTATCAAATGTTCCTCTAATGTAATTTATAAATAAAGGTAGAACTTTCTTCCTGCAACGTTCTGTGAGACATTAAAGGTAGAACATTTTATCTTTTTGTTCAGGAAACTCAGTACAGAGCAGGGGTGTCAAACATACATGACTTTGGAAAGTATTTTTCTCAAGAAACTTCAGTTTGTTCATAATGTTTTGCAAAAAGATATTTCATTAAATGTGAACATTTTTAGAATGCACTTTTTTGTACTAAAACAAAGGGAAGAATTAGAAGTTATCATTATTTATAAGTTATTATGCTGTGATTTTACTGGTCTGGCCCACTTGAGATCAAACTGGGCTGAATGTGGCCACTGAACTAACATGAGCTTGACACCCCTGGTATAGAGCGTTCTTCTACAACACCATAAAGGAAGAACCAACATTTGGATGTTATTGAGGCCTCAGGTGACAGAAAGTTCTTTGTAAGATGTAGTTATTAGGAAACATAGTAGAGAGCATTACGTTCTTCTAAACAAGGAGAAACGTTCTCAAACCAAGGCTTTATAATCCGTTACATTAAAGGTGGGACGTTTTCCTTTTTTGTTGAAAGAACAAGTTTTTCAGTAGAACAATCCTTTACAAGATGTTCACACAATGATAAATGAAAACATCAATGAAACATACAGAAAACGTTTTCAAGATGTTATGGAGACTTCAGATGACATATGATGAAGACATTCCTCAAGTATTTTATTAACAAAGGTGGAACATTGTTCCTGTAATGTTTTGTGTTACATTAAAGGTAGAACACTTCACCTTTTTGTTGAGGGAACTCATTATGGAGCGTTCTTCTATAAAGCACTTGAAGGAAGAACCAACATTCAGAAAACCTCAGATGACAGAAAATTCTTATTAGATTTCATTGTGAGGAAACATGTCCTAGAACATTCTTCTATAACAAACATATTGGGGCAGTGGTGGTGCAACGGTTAAGTCTCTGGACCACTAATCGGAAGATCAGAGGTTCAAACCCTGATGCTGCCACTGTTGGGCCCTTGAACGAGGCCCTTAACCCTTCCTGCTCCAGGGGGCGCTGTACCGTGGCTGACCCTGCACTCTGACTCCCCCAGCTGGGGGGATATGCGAAAATCAGAATTTCCCCTTGTGGGATTAATAAGGGATAATTTAAAAAAACAAACAAAAAAAAAACAACTGGACTCTGATGTTTGCTGAAACCTCATGCAGCAAAGTCAGATGTTTGGAAGAAAATTCTTGCCAAATATCTTGAGAACATGTTTTGGTCCTCTATCTTAGAGAAGAACATTATTGGAACTAAAAGAAAACTTCCTGCTGCAAACTTTAAAATAACTTTTCAGAGCTTTCTCAGAACATTTTCTGAATAAAATGAGTATTTATCTACGTTTATTGTGTTTATTGGAACCAACCTGCAGGCGGTATGGAGAGGAGGGATGGTGTGACCCTGTGTGTGATGCGTTTATTGCTCGTTATTCATTTTTAAATGTGGTTCTCCGACAGCATCCAGCTGCTGTGAGCACAGCTGTGGCTCGATATATGGTTGCTGCTCGGACTTCAGCTGCTGCTCTGGATGTGTCCAGCTGTTCCTGTTTGAACCTTTCCGAGACAGATGCGTTTCTTTGTTTATTTAGGAGTTCGGGAATACAGCAGCTTTCATTTATTTGTTACAACCAGTAAACATGCAAATGTCACAGCTGAGGGTGCAGTCACAACTGTATTATACTAGTATTATACAGTATCATTAACACTACACTCTTTTCTGTACTATTTGCAGTGAGTTACAACTGGACCAGACCAATAACTCAGGCGGAATTTTGCAAGAATTGCAAGGTAACTGAAGTCAAAAACTTCTCACTGTGACCCTTGCTGTGCTCTGATTAGTTTCTGAATATATCATACGTGTCAGATAATGTGACAGGACTGTGAATTACATGGGACTGAAGTGTGGAATTAGATTATTTTTCATCACTTTCATGTTCAAGTGAGTCAGGCAGCTCAGAACTAATGACTGGAGTCACACTTAGTTAATTAATGCAGGTAATTTAGTCCACAGTCACAAAGCAACAAAAAAAATATTCATTTTCTACAGTGTGCCTTTGTCAGTTCACATCTAAACTGCTTGATTAAAACAAATCCAGGTCTGTTTGTATGGTTTCAAAGCAGAGTATCATGCTTATTTTATAACAATTTTACAACCTAATCTTTCATGCCGATTCATTTTTATTTTTTTTTATTAAATCATTCTCATTTATTTAGATTTTCTGTGGCTTGAAAAACTCAGAACATTACTTTTAAACTGCCTATTACAAAGAATATTCATGCCTCAATATAAAACAATTTAAGTTTATGTCGAAATAATGCATCCTAAGCTATTAAAACGCTGAAAAACCTTGCTATGCATTTATTCAGCAGCGTGTGGGTGTGGTTTGATCACATTTAACTGACAGAGTTGAAAGCAGCAGCAGCAAACAACTGTCAGCACATGTTGAATCAGATGTTGTTGAACTGATTCTCGTGTTCCTGAGCTTCACTCACCTCAAATGAGTGAGAAAATCACAGTCAAAACATAGAAATGTATGAAATACATAAGGATGATGCCTTTAAAATATGCAGACATAGTTTAGTCTCATTGAAAATTAAGTGAGCATGCCGTGAAGTGATGAATATAAGGGCTTAACAAACCCAAAACTGTTCTCATGTTTGTGTTACTCATCTCAGGGGGATGAACCCACATTTAAGTTTATTTTATATTTATTGTCCCTCCTTCAGTCCAAAACATCAGACTGTTGTCCAAATGTGCCACAGTGAGGTGGTAGAGCTCTGCGCTGTATTGGATGGCGTGCCTTGTTTACCCCATGATGCAATTTTGTTCTGGTGGGCCTACAATCAATACGGACACCACAAAAGCCAAATCAGTATTTGCAGTGTCGCACAGTGTCCTCACCGGCCAATGGAAGGCTTTTACTTGGTGCTTTACATGGGTAAAGAAAAGAACTAATCACACACTGTGAGTTGGTCTTTTGAAGGCGGTTTTGCTGTGAACCGTGAGCCAGGAGAAGCTTTTTCCACCATCCCTATTTTTCCATCATCCAGCTGAGTGGGGTGTCTGTATGATTACTGGCTCAGATCAATAGTCTGCTGTTGGTGAGGACTTGAATTGTTACATTTGGGCTGCACACTCTTTGCTCTTCTGTGCGAGGGAGACGGTCTTGTTTTGTCGGAGTAATTGAGAGTGATCACGCGTTTTGTACATGGCACAGAGAGAGAGGTCATCACACGCTTGCAGCATGCTTCTTGTTTTTTTTTTTTTTTTGTTGTTGTTACTGTTGTACTGAGACATGAAAGCGACGTCGTGCTAACTGAGCTTGCGTGATGGCAGAACGTAGTGTGTGAGCGAACGGCGTCAGGCCATTTGTGCACACAGAGACCACATTGGGAGCTCCATCGTGGGACGCAAACGAGTCAGTCAAACAGCCGAGCGGGGGAGGCCGAGCCTGGAGAGGAGGGTGAGCCAGAATCAGGAGGGAAGGGAAGCCAAGGGAGTGAAAGGGAGCACATGAGGAGTCCTGCTTATTACAGCTGCACAGATGGTGCAGCAGATGAGATGGGAGGGATAGATGGATAGATGAGGAGTAAGGAAAGGGAAAGAGAGGAATGGCAGGAGAGCACGTGCTTGACAGTGTACATAAGGCTCTCCTGATTGGAGAAGTTCCAAGGGAAACACTTAAATATTTATTGTTCTGTGGGCTGGTTGGAAACTTTTTTCTTCCCACCTCCCATTCGTCAGCAAGAAAAATGGCTGAGGTGCTGCCTGTGAAATATTAATTCCATTGCAGAGAATGCTAAAGCTAGGAAAGATGGAGCGGCATACAGCTGCGAGATCCTGAGGGAAAGAACACGAGGTTCGCAACTCGCCAGACGAGAAAGGGGTCGGAGAAGTGAGGACACATGGTGAGAAGTGGAGGAAGAGAAGGAAGGGAATTAAATTATCAGGAGGAGGACTCAGTGGGGCTCATGAGTCTGCAACTGCAAGGGAGAAATATTTGAATAGCCCAGATTTTGCGCTTTGCAAGCTATTATTCCAGGCATAGTCAATATTCATTCTGTCTGTCTTCCAGTGATAAATGCAGAAGTAAGGGGAGGAAAAGGACGTTTCATGCTTGCATTTAAGGAAAAAATAAAACAGCAACATACACCGGCTTTGCAGCTCTCCTCTCCAGTTATTTATTTTTCTGAGATTTTTTAACATTCAAATGCACAACCCCGCAGAGTTTAGATAATAAATTACATTTCAATCAGGAAGGGAAAGGAGAGTGTTATTACGGAGAGATGTGTGATTGCGGTTTTGACATTAGCACGCCGACATAAATCTATGCTTTTCAGTGATTAGACCCCGTTGAGAATTCATGATCTCATCCCACTGTAATCTACACACTAGGGGTTAAAATAAACTCAGCTTCTCAGAGTGAGGCTGCTTCCTGCCTCTCTATTCCTTTATTTTAGTGTTCGTTTGATGTAATAGTGAACAAACATGGTAGTCAGTAGTTTTAAGCATGGATAATATCACAGTAGATGCTTTTAATGCTAATTGTTTACTTCAAAGATGTTTCCGAATGTAAATGTGTGGCAGAATTGATAGATCTTGTATGTATGTTTGTTGGATTTTCACTGATATTTTGCATCTAATTTTGGGTAATTGCTGGTTTGCACATTTTTTCCCCAACAGAATATCACGTAAATGTCAAATGAGTGAGAACTATATCAGCTCCTAATGACTGCATTATTTCTACATTGACTAATTGAGTTTAGAAACAATAAAAGCAAATACATCATAAATACTGAAAATAGAGGCCCCAAAGCAGAGGCTCAATGCAACACAAGTGAATACACCTGTTATCACTGACTAATAATGCAGAAAACCTGTGAGTGATTAAAAAATATTGAGTACCCTGTGATTTCCAGTCAGTAAACTGCATGAACATGGTTTAAAAATGAGCTAAGAACACCAGAACTTTATCAAATTTGGATCTACAGGTTGTGTATCTGCACGTCTGCATCATGGTTCCATGTGGAAAAGAATTACCAGAGGAACTGATAATGTCATTGTATTTAAAAATGAGAGAGGATGGTGAAAAAAATCTGTTGAAACACAGTTGCAGTATTAATCAGGAGGTATAGAATGATATAGTATTATTATAGTATATTAGGAAATCTGATTGGTCCCACTAATCAGGGCTGCAGTCCTCCTAAAATGTGTTACTTTCACAATCTAGTGCTGGAAAACAGAAGACTTGGCACAGGAGTTATTAATTATTAAAAGCACAAAAAGAAGCCTGATAATATTAGGAGCACATTCTTTGGTCAGGTTTGGTCAAGCTAAATTCATCAGCTCTCATGGGGTGTAGCATATTTGCTGAGAACCTGCTTAGGGCTTCCACAGTGAATGCATAGTCCTGACAGTGAAGCACAGAGGTGAGATTGTGATGATATGGGGTTGTACGAGTGCAGAAGGTGTTTGGGGACACGATGTTCATAGTCAGCACCATAAACATCCATGGATTTCCTAAAACACGGGCCGACAGGATGACTCCCAGTCTGCAGAAGCTTCCCAGAAGAGGAATAATTCAGCATGAAAACGATCCAAAGCACACCGCCAAAATCACACAAGAGTTTCTGACGAAGAACAAAGTGAAAACTATCATCTGGCCAAGTATGTCGCCTGAACCAAATCCAATAAAACACCTTTGGGGGAGTTTTTAAAGAGAAAAGCAGAGAAACAGAACCCCTCCAGTAAAGAACAGCTGGAACAAAAAATCATCTCTGAGGAAAGGCAGAACGTTTCTCCAGTTCCTAGTGCGAGGCCTGTATTTTTAATACAGTAAACAGTTAGTTTTTAATTTTACTGAAGAGCAAAAACCCTGCTGTTCAACGTAGAAGTAATGCAATTACTGAGGGGTGATGGGATTTTTAATCATTTGACATTTAAGTGATACTACACAGAGCTGCACTCACTCCTGTATACTGTAATTGCAGAGAACATCACATCTCTCCTGTAGTGGGTTGAACAGTTTAACATCTGCCTCCTGTCATCTTGACGGGCCACTGGCAACATTTTCAAACAAAACTGTAAAGTTTAAGCCTGACAGGCAAAATCTGTTTGTCAACGTTCATTTTTTTGATGCAGATATTTCACTTTAAAACCTTTATTCGTCGTGCATCCCTGGTGTGACCTTAATGTGTGGAGTTGCATATCAGGCAGAAGTTAATATTTATTCTCCCACTAACTTTGCTCATGTCATTTTATATTTGTTTTAGCAGCTTGTACTTTTACTAAATGAGTGATACCAACTATACTACAGGAGAAGTTGATATATTTTAGACTCGTAATAGTATTTATCTGCTACTAAAACCTTCCCCTCCTGTGATTTTTGACAAACACCGCCAATTAATGCAAACAATGAAATGATTATTAAAACCCTCTATAACAGAATTCCAACCATCACACTATTTCAAAGTGGATTCATTCATGGAAGACAAATGTTTCAGAGACAGATCTCTGTCTGCCTCATACTGAAATTTGGAATTGACAAATCGTCTAACTGTTTAAGACAAATCACCACAACGAAGGGACTAATCACTAAGCTATATTTATGAAGTGTTATGAGACAGAAATGCCCATTCTTTGCATTCCTTTGACTCCTCCAGAATAACCTTTTGACCATGTAGCTTTCATGACCTCACAATTTGATTAGTGCCTGGGAGAACCACACCAAATGTGAGGTTTGAATTGACAAAGTGCATAAATAATGTTTCACAGATGAAGTAAAACGATAAAGAACATGTCTACATATGCAATAATTCACACATTTTTTTATTTATGGATAATTTATGTGGTTCAATGAAAAAAAATTGGAAAACCAATATGTTTACTCTTCAAGGAATTATATTAATGCATCTTCTTTTCATACATATAAAACTGACTTAACTGGAAGAAGAGTACTGAAACATAAGATTTGCTGCTGAGTGAAGTTCATTGTACTTAATTAATGCATTTCTCATCTCTGGAGTCAAGTCTATGAATTATTTAAATCTGAGGCTTGTATTAAAATCATTTGACCTCTTGGTGAAGCGTTTCATGTTCACTGTTAGTTTCTAAAGTTGCTGCGATTGTAGGAAAACTTCAGCTCAAGTGATGTAGTTGAAGGTTGTGCAGACAGACACAGTTTTGAGTGGCAGCCTAATTAATGTTTACACGCTCCAGCTACAACCTAAAAATGAGATCAGATCGGAATTAATTCATCCTCAAATGTTGTCAGTGTTGATTAAATATGTATTTACTTGTTGAAATAACAGCGACATGATGACTTCGACACTTACCGAAGATCTCGAGTCACAGCTAAATGCTTGTTTATTTATTGGCATTAATACTGATAAAATTCTAATCAGGAAATTCTGAAATTGACATGATGCCACCGGCTGATATTTTTACAAACGATTCTGCAAAAACATAATGACTAAGCCAATTGTAACTGCTGTCAGCAAGTTCTGCGATCTCATCAGTTTATTGAGTCCGTACAGAGTTCTTTCAGCCACAAAAAGTTAAAAAATAATGGCCGCTACATCTGTAAGGAATAATTTACCATTCACTATACTTAAACCAGGTACGTTGTATGAATAATCTAAATGTTGAGATAGACTGCGCTAAATATGTTGTACCAACCAATAACTTAATAACGGCCGATAAATTAATACCTGCAAATAACGTGATAATTTTGGTCATTTTAAATGAATAAAGCCAAGAATGTAATAAAGTTTTTGAGCCAATAAAGTGCTAACATTTTGCCAAAAAGAAAGGCGCTCAGAGAGCACAGTGCTCCACCAAGGCTGCTCAGTCGTATCATTTCCGACGGCTGAAATCTTGAAACAATTTGTAGCAGAAATCATGGCACCATAGAATGTGTCCATTTAATATAGATGTACCCGCACACAAAATTACCTTGCACTGAGCACATGCATGTGTTATGCATGTGTACGTTATGTAGGGATACCGAAGCACGTGACCTAAATATGTAGCGGGTGGCGGGAATTGATGGGACTTGGAAACATCCCCACAATTTAATAAATTATTCCTTGTACGATCTCCAAAGGATAAGTTCCGATAAGTCCACAATGGTCGATTTGTAGTAGGATCACAATCATGTGATCGTCAGCAGGCAGCTGATGTAGTGTTCACTAGTTGTCATAGTTACAGTGATGCCATGCCACTATCTCGCAATTATACAGAAATCTTTAACAAATCCATGGATCCAGGCTATAAGCTGCATCACTGCCACAATCTAATCAGTTGGTCCTTGTGTCATTTCTGACCTTCCCTGAAAATGTCATCCAAATCTGTTGGTCCATTTTTGAGTGATGTTGCTAACAGACAGACAGACAAACTTACGCCGATTACTGCATGGAATTTATGTGTAGAAGCATGAAGAGGCATGCATAACCCGAGTGGTTTTGGTTTGAGCTCCTGCCATCTGATTTACTATTCCAATGTGCCCGAGCCTGCAGAATAGCAGTGTGCAAGTACAGCTGATTGCTCGGCTCTTTATATTACAAAGAAATGAATCAGTGTGCACTACAAGACAAGTGATTTATATTCCAGTCAAGGTAAGCAAAGCACAGTCGCTGCTCTAGTTCTTGTGTACCTGTTTATGAACAGGCTAGGTTTCTGTGCTCAAGTGTAGCTTGTGTCATTCTCTAATTAACATGCACACTTTGGGAAAATCTGTATTTAATGAGGAGGTGAATTCGCTCTCTCTCTAGCAGGGAGGCATCCAGAAAGTTTTCAAAGAGGTGGCACGCAAAAAAAAAAACTCAGAAATTTCAGGAATCTTATTATGCCATTGCAAGAGCTGAAAACAATGTCAATATGAGAGTTAAGAAATCACATGCTGATATGAAATGCTTTCTTATTTTCCAGTTAATGCTACTAATTATTTGATATTCACAGACTATTGCAGCACCGGTTATGTTGTTTACTGCGGTGAGCAAAGATGAAAATATCTCTGGCAATCTACAGCCAGTTATGATGCAACAATATGTGTTTTTATTGTTACTGGGTTGCTTGTTGCCGTATTTCTGTAGTTACTTTAAGAACAAAATGGAACAGAATAGAAGTTTCATTGCCATTTGCATGTATGGCTACATTACAGTACAGGTGTTTTGGAATTCTTGTGCATTTCTCAAAGGCAACTTTGTAACAAAAAAAAGCAGCAGCAAAATCGAAGAATATTGCACATATTAGTAATATTGCACACGTTGGTTTGCATGACCCTTATTATCAGATTGCACAAGGATTAATTCCCTCTTGTACATGAAAGAGGTCACATGTATACAAAGCCTTTATATGCATATTAATGCCAGTGCTGTAAATACCTTGCAGGCAAGCAGGAACAACTCCTTAATAAAGAAAACCCCTGTTATGAAAAACAATATTAGTCATGAACAAATCAGATTTTTCACGTAAATACAACAATATCCAGCTTTGATGGAGCTCAGAATTCAATTTTATAACAAATTATTTGATTGTAGCGAACAAATTTGTATAAAGAAAAGTCTAACTAACATTAGATCCAAATAATTATGTTACCGCTTTGTTGTGCTGTGTGTAAATGCACTTTTCTCATTTTGGAGTCGCTCATATTGATCCTGCTACTGTTTGATGCTGCAGGTGTTTAATAAATTCAAAGAGACTTTTAAAAGACTCCTACAAACAGCAACAAACTAATCTTCAGCTTGTGTTGATGTTGTGAAGTTGCATTCACTAACACTTGGACATCTTAGGCTTATGTGACTTTATTAATCCCTGGAGGGAAAGTTGTTACAAAAGCATGGATATAAGGCAACACAGAATATTAGGGTATAAAGTGAAGGTAAGATAAAACTAGAAAAGCACTCAGAGAGAGCAGTACTCCGCCAAGGCTGCTCAGTTGACGCATCATTTCCGACGGATGAAATCTTTAAGAAAAAATGACCTTTTGCTGAGCACAGGCATGTGTTATGCATGTGCATGTTATGTATGGATACCGAATTGCATGTAAATTACTCTTCTAAAGGTCTGTTGATCAGTTCATAACTTTTGGCAAGCCTTTGTTTTGCTAGTGTTAAAATAACCGTTCCCACCATGCTTTTATTTTGAAGGTGTATTTTTAATGTTACGGGCTTTTATTTTGTCACCATTCCAGCGGCACAGGACGTGTCGAAGCATCTGACTCATGAGTCTGACTCATGCTTGGGAGTCATAATGAAGAGCAAGACGTTAGCAAATGTAGCACAATCCAAGGTGGCGTACAACCAGCGAATGTAAACAAATCCGTCTTATAGTGCCGCGTGACGACGTAATCGTATGCTCCGCTCGCCGTAGGTCGAGGACTTCGTGAACCAAGGACCCCCTGTATAAACTGTATAGCTAATCTATGGTGAATGAACTTGACCTATGAGATCTAGGGTGTACAGTGAGATTCTAGGGGTGAGCATAGCCCTCTCTGGTCCCCCTTTGGAGACATCTCTGCTCTCCAGAAAGACAACAGAAAAAGTGCTACGTCTTCTTCCTTCGTGTCTCTCATTAGAAATGCACAACATCTGAATATTCACAAAGGTCAAGTCCAGACCTTTTCAGGCCACTAGAGACCTAACAGTAGAAAAACTCTTTTGACAAAACCGTGTGTGAATCACGTAAGCAGCAATTCTGTCAAAAACACCCTTCAGGAGGGGATTTCATATGAAGAAAAATATTGAAACCTCACAGCTTTTATTGTGTCTGTCATGTATCTTAAATGAAAACTTGCTGGCTCTTATGACACATTACAACCCAGCATGCTAGTCAGTGCTGCACCTTGGGGAATTTTTATCTTTCTTTTTTTTTTTTTTGCTTTGACCACGAGGAAACAGCCCACAGCTCCTTTCATCCGAGTTAATATCTGATATCACAACTCTGATAGACATATATAAAAAAATCCCCTTTCTTATCAGACGTCACCTTTACTCTTTGCTTCTGAGAGGCAGCGAGGAGGAGGTGCACGGAAATGAATTTTAATGATTGAGCGGCTCACGACGGCAGAGGGATTCTTTATTAGCGTTGCAGGGCAAGAATTTCTCTCCCGGTGTGGGCTCGACAATCGGCGAGAACGCCCTCCCAGGTGTTGCTCCACCAGATGGGCTTTGGGATGCGATGATAATATATTCCCCAAGCGTTTGGCTGTGCCTTTGAAAAATGCTGGTGCTGGGAGAAGATGGCCTCGCGCTGTTAGAAAGGCGAGCCGCGGGGGGGACAGATGCTCTGATATTCCAGCAGGAGTGTAGCTGCGGGGCCTCGTGGATGTTCTCTGCCCGGCGGGGGGAAGTTCGTTTGAGTCACGCCTACGCAGCTCAGCGGGGAAAACCGAGAAAATGGCAGGCGATGCTTCTCAGGTCACATTGCTGGATTTACCAATGAGAGCAAAAAAAAAAAAAAAGAGGGAGCATCTGATCAGAGAGTAATTTACAGCGTCAGGGAATCTTCCTCTGCTGTCAAATACATCACAAAGAGAAGCACTTTTTTTGACCTTTCGACCCACACGGAACAACACTGAAGAGCAGATTTGTATTGATTAATTAGCTTGCCCTTCCTGACACGCTGCTAGTGAATCTCTAATTGCTTAGTAAAAGCAAAATTCCCAATAAACATTTTCAATAATTCACATCGTAATAAGCGCACAGACCAGCTTGGGGAAAACCGCCCATCCAGGGAGAGATTTTCTCCCATCTCATCATTACAGAGAGATGAAAGCCATTTCAAAGTCTCTTTTCTTGTAATCGTTACATCACATCAGTCCGAGTTCATCCCTTTGTTTCTTCTGAAGTATCAAGTTACATTTGCTTTATGACGGAATAGACGAGCTAATAAGCGACGGATAATTCAGCTGCGACAAGCGTCTGATCAGTGAGCGCAAATTTAGTCCACTTAAGGATTTCCACAATCAGCTGTCATTAAGCAAGTTGCACAGCTTCTCTGGGCCTGTAAATCTTTGTCTCAGAGGAAGATGACTAATTGCGGTTATGGACTTGCTTACACTAGAATATGAGCCTCTGAGAGAGACAATTTACTGAAGCAGAGTGTTGACAGAATAATGTAAGCACCTCATGGAAAATTACTAAAGTGTGAAATCAAACTGGCACCAAAGTGGCCAATATTAGCTTGAGTAGGAATTATCACCACAAATTAGCTACGGACAGCGTTTGGCAGTCAGGATGGGGATATGTGAAGTTTCAAAGCTGTTCATTATTGAAAGCTAAGATTTTAAAGGCATGTGGTCTTTTAAAAATCACCAAAATCACACCGTTTATCAGAGCCAGAAACTCTTAAAACTGAAATAATCATATGTTGAACTTTCCTATAGGTCTTGAATGACTCATATGTAATGCGGCATTTCATCCGAAAATGTAATCACATTTAAGCTTAAAAATTGTGATATTTCAGGAAAATTACTTTATTTTCTTTACCGTTCTTTAACCACAAAGTCCCACTGAGATTAGAAATCTCTTTTACAAGGGAGACCTGGCAAAGGTAGCAGCCATAAAAGATTTAAAAGTCATATAAAACAGATACATAATGCACAAATAAACAATAAACAGTAAAACAATAAAAGAGATTGACAGTTAATTCAAGGCCTCTCATGAAAAACATTGCCATTCCTCCTTCACTGTATTCTTTATGATGCTCTTAAACTCATTAATGGATATGAATGTTTCTAATTTTTTTTTGAAGATTATTCCATGACCATGGTGCATGATAGGAGTGAATGCTTCATTAAAAATATCTAAATAAACATTTTGCACCAGGCTATATATCTTTATCATCATAAGTGACTCAGCTGCAAGCAACAGTCGTGTGACAAACATTCAGAAACTTCTCGGCTGTACTGCAGGCTGTGTCTACACTGAGCAGAAAAGACAAAACTATGAAAGCAAATTAAAAACGTAAGCAGTAAAATTTATATCGTGGAATCCAGCATTGTAACATCTGAAGACAATTGTTATATATGTTCATTCAAGATTATTATTATTATTTTTTTACATTTTTGTACAATAAATAATCAAAGAAGTTAGTTTTTTTTGTGATTTATGGCCTTCTAACTGTGCCATTCTGTACAAATTACATTTCTAAAGTCTTTCTTCTTCTATCCATGGCTGTGTTGCTTCCATTGAGGTGCAGGACTTTTATATTACGGTGAAAAACGAGACTACAGTGAGTAAAAATGTGACACGGGAGCAAATAACACCCAGACGCTAGCTGGGGTTCACAGAGTAAAATGCATACAATGTGTTAGCGTAGCACGTTTAAAGCTGGGGTAGGCAGTATTTTTTAGTATCAACAATAACAATTCAGCATATTGAAATTGAAGTAGTTTGGGAAGAAACTAAAGTTCTGCACCTTCTCTTGATTATTATTTCAGGATTTAGAATAGCTAACCGGTAATGAGAGATTTCAGCCAATCACAGATCTTTTTTTGAAAAAGTGGGCATTGTTTTTATTGGCTGTTTACCAAATGAAGATGTACATTGCTGTTTTGATTTTAAAAAAAAAAGGAAAATCCTGCAGGGAAAATGGCTATCGTAGCACTAGCATCAACTGCTCACAATGCAGAGCAACCCAAAATGTAAAGTGGACTATCAAAAAATAGATTTGGACACTCTTTCAGAGATGTAGAAAACTTGCATATACAACCTTTAAGTTTACCTCAAATGATGAACCAAAACAATACCTACATGCAGTCTTTAAGGTATGGGTAAAACTCATGTTATAAATCGAGAAATGTCCAATCCAAATTTGACAAAAGGCACAAAAGAGACCAAATTGCATCAGTGCAGCAAAGGTAAAAACCTCTCAAAACACAAACTGCGTTAAACAATAGGAGCGTCGACAGCTCAGTATTCAGAGAACTGAACCAACCCCTACACTATTTATAGCAGTGTTTCCAGTGGTGATTTAAATTTTTTCTTCTTTCCTTTGACTCCGGCGACTGGAGGCAAAACACTTGTCAACACTGGTGCTCAAAGAAAGTGCATCACCCCTTAAAATTTTAATTGTTGTCCGACTAACCTCGGTGTACGGCATCTTGCCTCAGGTTCACGTGTGTAGGTGGTGATTTAATCTTGCATCAGCTGTTTCTGTAACTTCCAGGTTCTGCAAGAGTTGCAGTCCTCTGTTGCTCAGAAGATACACTTTTCATTTGGCTTCTGTTTAAAGCGATAAAGTGAAGCAGCTTGAGGGTTTCTGATAACATTTCAGCTGTAAATGTTTACCAAAACTGTTGTAAAAAACGGTTGAAAATGCTCTTTTTGGGATATATGGAGAGCACCTGCCAAACTACTGTATGAATAAATGCTGTATATCTGTGATGCTAACCCTGAATGTAACATATCGTTGCGGAGAAAGGCTTGGAAATGTGAAATTCCTCTGGGGTGGCACTTTCTTTGAACACCAATATGTGTTTTAAGCCCTCCTGAAATTGGAAGAGCTGCTATTGTTCCACCGAGTTCAAGGTGAAAGCCGGCCGATTACGATCACACTCGTTTCATTTCCAGGAGCAAATAGAGGCGGCTCCCAGAAAAGACACAACCCTGTCCTGTTCCTTTTCTTGGCCGCGCTGAATTGTGGAGAGGCCTTGGATACAACCACTGAGTTTATCACTCTTAATGAGAGACTCTGCAGTAGGCCACACTCCATTACCCATGAGCCAGATGATAAATCACATCACCTTCCATGACTCCGTGACCCCGAGGGATGTTTAATTAATCAGAGGCTGGACATTTCCACCATTAGTCGAAAGAACAGCGGCCAGGGCTGCCCTGGACACAATCTCACTCCCACACATCATTATTTGGCTATCTTTCCAGCTACCTCACCTCACCTTGAAGCCAGGTGTGAATGTATCGAATCAGAACAGAGACAGAGAAAGATAGGGACATCTGCACGACCACATGGGGGCTGTTACCAAGACTAACTGCTATTCGAATGTGAAGAAGGAGTGATGCTGCAGAAGTTCCCAAAGTGGGATCCAGGGACCCCCAGGAGGGACCCTGGAGGGGATGTAGGAGGTTTCAGGCAAAATTAGGAATTCAAGTCAATCCAGTGAAAATCATTGCAATTACAGCCAAGTATCGGAAAAGAGTATCCTAATGAGATTTCATCCTCATGACTGTTATTTCCACATTAATGGTGACGAAAGTTAATTCGATACTAAATCAGCAACAACGATCCTGCAAGCTCTGTGGGTAAAAGTTAACAAGAATCTGTCACCAAATGTGTTTTTCAGTCTAAATCATTCACACAACTGTTATTGAACTCTGTGAATTTACTATACTGATAAATGTGTTCGTTGATTTATCGTTTTTAGTCCTAAAAATTACAAAAAATATTGAGCAAAGGTCATCACAAGTTCCCAAAGTGCTTGTTCTGTCCAACAAAATCCATATACACAATGTCAGTGTAAAAGAGAGAAAACTACATAACCACTGGGTGTCACACTACAGCATCAGCATCTAAAACATATAATAGAACAGAATAAACAGGTACATCGGCCATAACTATCTCCTACTGTCACTTTTATGTACATCAGAAAAGTGTAGAAGAACTGCCAAAAATACAATCCAACCACAACACTCTTTTTAAAACATGACAATTTAGAATTAAATCATGTTCCACCAACAAATTGTTGATTTAAGGAAATGACCCTATCCTCCACAATCAAAGTTACAGATAATTACAACTTATTTAATAACTAGTAGCATAAATACAAGTGTTAAAGTGTTTCAAATGGTGTTTTCATGTTATATAGAAGGTTTTTTAAGGGTGACATAATTAATTACAATAATAATTTTTAATTTGGTGAATTAACAGGAGATGATGCTTGAATTTCTGATCTCAAGGTGAATAAAAAATTAGCTATCAAGCCAAATTCATTAAGTTACCTCAATTTAAACTTAGTTTTAAAGCAACTAATGCAGAAAATTAAGTTTAAATCACACACAAAATGAAGCTAATGCTAAGTTTTTATGTCAACTTAACCCATCTAAATAATGTTTGTAACTTAAAAGGTTAATGTAAATCAGTAAATTAGAAGTTTAATCTTGTGATCATGCATTTATTTAAGTGATGAGGATATGTTAGAGTGCATGCTAGTGTGGCCGTCAACTAAAGTAATGCTATCTTCACTTCACCTGTCACCTCTTTGCTCCGTGATGTCTGTTCGACTGCACTCAGTGTGTATTTGTGAGTCCGCGACACACAGCGGAGGAGACACAGCAGATCAAAGAAACACACATACTGACAGTGAAACACACAGACAGAAGTCTCTGTAAACACTCAGAGCTGAAAACACAAGGTGAAGTGAAGGAGGCGAGCAGCAAAACAAAGACTCTCACATTGAGCTAAAATGAAAAAGTGTACAAAAATAAGGCAAATAACACGTATAAATACAATACTAAGGTCAACTTTTAAGATGCTTTGGTTATATAGGGCACCAGCTAAACAGTCTAGACAAAGCAGTGTGGAAGGTCACTGTAGGTCCATTTATAAATGTGGGGAAGGCCAACAGTTTCAATGGGAGGGACTCGTGCACAAACCTTCACTAACATGCATTTACAGCTAATCTGACTACAAAAACTACGAATTTAAAGGAACACTGTATTTACTGATATACACAGTGTAATTTATTGAGAACAAAATGACATAAGAATGGACAGTGGAAACCAAAATTACTACAATCACTTCCTAACTGAACAGATCGATATTCCAGAAGTTTAGTTGAATTGGTGTAATACTGTGATGATTAAGTGTTCCCTTAAGTTTTTGAGCAGTGTACAGACTGTCCCTAAAGTCTAGACACATAGGAAATCTCATTAACTATGTTTTTTTTTTGCCTGCACAGATTAAATATGGCTTTGTCGAAAGAAGAAAGAGTTGAACTCGTGCTTCTTAGTGGACATGAAGGATGGACATATCGAAAGATAGGGGTAGGGTTAGGGAGGGGATTTTTGGGGGGCTAGCATGAATTTTAGCCATGACCAACTCTTTAGTTTGGGCTAATACATTTGGTCATCCAGAATGGTGTTTGTCCATGACACTGCCCGTTTTTTGAACTTTTTAACCACCTTCACCACCGCAGAAAAGCCAAGTGGAATCCTCCTTGGATGACATGCATTAAATTCATCTGCTATCTTTCATTATGTCCATCAGGTATTAAATGTCACATGAGACTTTCTCATGGTGGCACTTCACTAGCTAAACTCCCACAATGCTCTCTGCTTGCCAACATGGAAGTTGGTAACCTAATCCTCAAGTTGATGCAGTGTTAAACAGTAAGAGGCTGGTGGTGTATCCAGGTACTACAACCTGTTGGTGAATATATTTTAAATTGATTAAATTATTACCGCAATAAATCGATCAATCATTAGCATCTATGCTCAGATTAAAACACACAAGGAGATTGATTTCATTTTCTGACAAGGGTGCCAAAATTTTCTACAACTGTACATTACCTATAGCTATTAACTACATTAATGCTATCTTTATACTGAAATACTTGTATATTGCACCTTTAAAGTAAATTTTAAAAAACAGTTTTATCTGTTTATGCCAGGTCTCACTTCTCAGCTACAAACTGTGCAAGAACTTTGTATTAGTGTAGTCTAATTTGCAAACTGCTTAAAGTTTCATATGTCTGTTTTAGATGTACATACAGAACTACAACAGGAAATAATAAAGGCTTTACTTAAATACTGTAATTTAAGTGTAGCCTGATTTGATCTATTTTATAATTTGATGCTTCACTGTGATGTATCCAAGAACTCAAGGAAGTTTCAAGAGACAACATTTGATTTTCTAGCCATATAGCAATGAAGACAATACATGAATTATATATGAAACACTACAGAATGGTTTGCAGAAGGAGTAACACTAACACACAGTTTAAGTTATCACTAGTAACTGGGCTAAATTTTGTAAAAAAACAGGGTTGATTCTACCTGGTTACTACTACAGTCTGTCTGGCCATGTTTTTAACCACAGCAGCAACACACTTGGTTCTGCTGCTTTGAACAAAAACCCGTCTTGTCCAGAATCTTGACTGTTGTTTGTTCTCCTCTTGAGTGATATAAGATGCTGGATGGGTTTATAATAAAGTTGTCCTTGGTTTGGCCGATGGTTGTAACGAGTGGGGCTTCACAGCTGTCTGGCAGATGAAGGTCTATTCACTTTTGATGCATTTTCACTGAATACAGAACGCGACTTTGTGACACAGGAAAATATTCCTTCGAACGATTGTCAAGATTTTTTCTCCACACTTTGCTTCGCCCAAATCAAAACATCACTTTCTGTTACATGCAGATTTTTGATGTGCCGAGCTTCAACGCGGCACTAAAAATTCATCAGTGACATATTTTCCTCTCTCTTCCCAGAAACCCTTCATGAGCCTGTCTCTCTCTATTCCCCTCCCTGTACTGCACATGTGTCTGTACCAAACACTGGCTTGTATTCCCATGAATCATGAACACTCTATGACTCGACATTGATTGGGGGAAATGGCTGCATGCATATTCCTCCCTCCCATTTATATTGCGAGAAGCAGATTTGTGGACGGAGTGCAGAGAGGAGTCGGGCATGAATCTGGCCTTTTGAATTCGGCTGTGAATGTTTGAACTCGCCTATTATTTAAATTTAAATGTAAATTCTGCTTTGAAAGGTCACAAGAAATGACTGAAGTGTGCGAGCTGCAGGCTGACAATCGCTGCCGCATTTCAAATGGGGCTCCATTAAAAGCTAAGTTACACGCTCGCGTCGCTTCTCATATCAGATGAGGGTGACAAGGACATTTTTCTGCAGAGCTGCGTTTCTGCTAAACTGTTTCCAAAAATCTCACGAGCACACTTTTGAATAAGTGGTGATCCATTCAGCTGTTCAAATATTAATTTCACTGTCGTTCAGAAATTAACTGGAAAGGGTTGTGACCACAGATTTAGTTGGTTGCCGGCTGTGGATGAAGTATGATTTGCGGCCTCTGTGTGGCAGTGTGAGCTCGCTGTGCCCATCTCAGGCATCTCAAGTTCAGCCAGCTCTGCACCGACGGCCCTCCTGGCTCCTCTGGTTGTCTCATCTGCTCTCTGCATGCTGAGCATCTTCCAATCTGGCCGCGAGCGACGGGGAGACTGGTGCTCTCGGTGTCAGCTCTCTTCAGGATTGTCAGAAGTCCTCCGTCAAATCCCCCTACCGGCTGGCCCGGCAGGCTCCGAGGAAATTAACCAGGAGGAGAGAAGTGGGGAGAGGCGACGCTCTTTCTGCTCCAACAGCATTACTCTTTCACAAAAGACACATTCCACGATCTCTGCCAGTGGTCATTTCATTTGGGGGAATGTGAGGGACAGCTGAGGAGCACAGAAAAGTGAAATGGACTTCTCT
Organism: Amphiprion ocellaris; assembly: GCF_022539595.1. NCBI lineage: Eukaryota > Metazoa > Chordata > Actinopteri > Pomacentridae > Amphiprion > Amphiprion ocellaris. Next base: position 31,157,626 of record NC_072772.1, on the reverse strand, counting down.
CTTTTGTGGCTCTCTGGCAACGGACCAGCTGCTCGCTTTAGTTCTTAGTCTTATTTCCTCGCTGCAGTTTCCTCCAAGTGGCTGAACTTGAACCTTCCATGACTCATCCTGTTCAAATATATGAACATTCACATCAGGCAAAGAAATTAACATTTTTTGCTCACAGGCCAAAACAGCTTTCAGATTCCCAAAATCAAAAGCAAAGGTTGACCTTTTGGATTAAAAATAACCTCCAACCCGGCGCTGGTACCCGCCAAAGAGGCTGTGAGGTAAATAAACTTCAGCCAATGCCAGACTTCATAATCATTTGCCTTGAGTTTGTCTCACACTCTGATGAAGAGCGAAAAACAACCTGCTGACTGTGACTTTAAATGGATCTTGTGAGACATAGAGATTAAAGAAAATACAGTTTTCACATTTGGCTCAGGTAGTTTGGTTCAATGCGCTTCTGAACTGCAAATGTTTGCAGGATGGAATGTCGACGCAGCTGCTGTTAAAAGAAAAAAAAAGCAACTTGTGAAATTAAAGCGAATGTGAAAAGAAAGTGAAGAGCAACTCAGCAGCAGCATCACTTCCAAAGAAAGACATATTGTTAATGTAGCACACTATGATTCTCATCATACCTGCCCAGAAACCTGCTGTTTGCAATTACATGAGAGAAAGATGCAAGCTGTCTGACGAAACAGAAAAAAAACAAAAAACTGTACTACGTATCTGATGCAGAACGGAAAAAGCATACAACCCAGTTGATGTTAGGTGTCCGTACTTTTAGTATCTCTCATTTATTAGACCATTAGAGGCGATGTGCCGACCAGTGAAGAAGAGTTTACAGCAAAGTTTGCAGTTGAAGTATCTCACTTTTTCAGCTGTTTGATTCACTTCTTTATGCAAAAACAAACTCTTTTTGGCTGCTTTGTATGAAAAGAGTAAACGGTATAACAGCTGCCAGTTTATTAGGTACACCTACTTATTGATACAACATTCCTGTAATAGAGCCACCTTAATGAAGGTTATAACGCTTAGTTTTTGTTGAAAACTACGGCTCAAACTAGCCCCGAAGGCTAGAATTTAGGCTATTTAGCTGTAATTCAATTCTGTTTAATTCAAGCAGATTGAAACTTTCAGGTTTTGTGTTTGCTGCCTATTGATCAATGTAGACCATGTGGTTCAGGCTGCATGTTGTGGTTTGCATGACATAAGCCAAATCTCATTATTTACCTGTCACAGTTGCATGCATTTTTAGCTGGTTAATTCACTAATTTATACAAAATTGTTTCCAAAATAGGTGTACACTATATACAGCATACTAGTTGCCAATTTATTAGCTACATCTAGCTACTGAAACAACACTCCTTCAATAGATCCAACCTTCACAAAGGTTATAATGCTCAGTTTTTGCTGAAAGTTAGTGTCCAAATTAACCCTCAACAATTAACTGATTTCAACTGAAACTGCAACGTGAAATGATGGAATTCACAAATTGCAGAGGCTGCAGTTTAGGATATAATGCTGTAGTTCAGTCGTATTTAATCCAAGCAGGTCACAATTTTCAGGCTTTGTCTTTGCTGGCTGTTGATCAAAGTATAATACGTGATTCAGGTTGCAAGTTGGGGTTCAACAGCCACAGCTCGTACATTTTGCAGAGTTCAAACTGTTTTGTGAGTATTTTTACAAATTCATTGCTGTCCTCATTGTGCAACAGGCATGATTTTAATGGTCTCTCATGTGTGTTTACTCACTGTGCTCCTGCAACCTTGAAAAACATGCAGAACAATTTTAATTGTGACTTGTTTTTACGCCTTAGGGCAGTTTAGGTTGTTGAATTTATCCTATTTCACCTCCAGCTGTTCTTGTTTCAGCTCATTCATTTGTTTTTAAACTTTAAAATGCTCTAATTACACTTAACAGTTTTATTATTGTACAAATGTTGCCTTTTAATATTCTTATGGTCATTGTTATCCAGGTTTCTTATTCATGCACCTACATTTTTTACTTTCTTATTCGGCTTTATTTCCGAATGAGGCCTTTAAGTTTAAGTGAAGGTTGAATGAGTGACTGTAAATGCTCCATCACGTTTTAAATCAGTTAATATTGAACTGAAGCTCCTCAAATTGCAAAAAAAAAAAATCACAATTGCCAACAGCCATTGCCCAATTCAAGACAAAGACAAAAGTCATGGCCATGAGGGTCAGTGTTTTTGGTGTTCAGAACACGAGGCGCTGCTCTGCACCAATTCATCAGACTTGGAGGACTGCATCTGAGAGGCTCCATTCTTTTTAACCTGTAGCTTTGGGCTAAATGCTGTAGCAGGTGTAACATTTTCCCTGTTAATCATTTTACTGTGCTAACATTTGCTAATTAGCATCTTGTGTCAGCGTCATTTTCCTAATTTGGAATTTGGGAATCAACAAGTGTTGGAAAAGTTAAAATACTGACCTGAAACTTGCTAAAATTCAGCCTGAATTCTGCACCAAATGTCACAGAACATCATGTAACTGGGGCATTTCAGTCTGAACTAAAAAATGTGAACAACATGGTGGTTTTAAAGGAAAAGTCTGAGGATTTAATTCTAATAATCTGAGATGCGCCTGGAGTTGTTGTAATATTTCACTCCAAACTGAAAGACAGACCAACATTGCCATAGCATTAGCATAGCTACAGATAGCCCCAAGAATTCACATGCATGAACTTTAATGCTGCATAGACCAAAACATACAGTACACAGAATCAGAAACATTATGAGGTCTCAGACGAAGGAGATAATCTAAATGATCACAATAGTCAAATACATCAGAATTATGTTTCAGTGCATTCCTGCCCTGCTGGATGTATTATCAGATTTGACTGCACAGGGGGTAAAAAGCCTTTGACAGAGTTTCTCTTAAAGATAATTACAGTGACAGTGTAAGAGCTATGATAATAAGCCTTTTTACCAAACGCAGCTTAACAAAAGCAGCTGCTAATGCATTTGTACAGGACATTCGCTTGCTTGGAAAATAGGGAGGGAGAATTTCAATGTGCAGATAAAAGTGAATCATGGCCTGCCAGCGTGTTTTCCACCGGAGCCCCTCTGCGACTCGGCAATGAATTCCGAATAGACGCTCGTCCGTAAACTTACTAACGTGCTGCTCTTATTTCCAGCTGTTAGGAGGTTGTATTTCAGCGAATATAATGAAGAGGAATTTTGATGAGGAAGATGAAGAGCGAGATGGAGGAGAAATGGGTTTGATCTTGAAGCAGGGTAAAGGGCGCTGGAGCCCCTGAGGGCCTCTGATTCTTAAAAAGTGCTTGTAGCCTCCGGGGATGATGCTTGCTGCGTGCCTTCATCCAGCCCCCCGCTACTCAAGATCAATTATGATTGACAAGTGCTCTGGTTCAGAACCTGTTTAAGTTGTTTGATCTTGTCATTCTTATACACACGTGGACAAAGTTGTTGGTACCCCTCAGTTGGTGAAAGAAAAACCCACAATGGTCACAGAAATAATTTGAATCTGACAAAAGTAATAATAAATAAAAATTCTATGAGAATTAACCAATGAAATCAGACATTGCTTTTGAACGGTCGTTCAACAGAATTATTTAAAAAAATAAACTCATGAAACAGGCCTGGACAAAAATCCACGTGTGTATCTCGTTGTTAGCCCAATCTGAGTTTGCGTAAAGTACCTTAAGAGGTCCGTTATTCACTAGAAATCTCAACAGTGGCTTGTACAGTTCAAATAACGCTGCCATTTTAGCATCATTTCTTTTTTTTTTTTTTTTTGATTTTCCCTTCTGGAACCATCTGCTTCCATCTAAACCTATCCTCTGCATCCTCTTCTCTCACACCAACTAACTTCATGTCCTCTTTCACTACATTCATAAACCACCTCTTTGGTCTTCCTCTAGGCCTCCTACTGATATGTTCACTATCACTATTCACTTTGTAAAGCACTGTGTTACTTTGTTTTGAAAGGTGCTCTATAAATAAAGTTATTAAAGTTATTATCAAATCTCGTCTCAAACCCCACCTGTTCAAACAAGCTTACTCACTCTGACATTTCCTTCTTTTAAACTTTTTGCATCTTTAAGTTTTATTATTCCACCAAGGAACAGTGGAGTTCTGTGATGATCGGCGTACGTTTGTCTGTGAATCTGTAAATCTGTCTGTCTGTCTGTCTGTCTGTCTGTCAGTGTGAAACATTACTCAAAAACGGACTAACGGATTTGGATGAAATTTTCAGGGGAAGTCAGAAATGACACAAGGACCACATCATTAAATTTTCACAGTGATGCGGCTTATAACCTGGATCCACGGCTTTGTTAATGATTTCCCATTGGACGATATAGCTGCTGGCACAGTGTCACTGTAACCATGACAAGTGAACACTGTCAGTTACCTGCTGACGATCACATGATTGCGATCCTACTACAAACTGACCATGATTTATCAGTTGGAAATCATACAAGGAACAAATGATTAAACTGTGGGGTGTTTCTGAGTCCCATCAATTCCTGCCGCCCGCTGCATATTTAGGTCAAGCAATGTAGCAACCCCCAGCCAGACAATGGTGAAGCTCCTGGTGTTTCACAAAGCCTTTATTTACATCAGCCATCAGCCTTATTTTGAACACAAAATCACCTTTCTGTCCTTCACTCCTTTCAGGAAACACTGTAAGAGCTTGTCTCCATTCCAGCTGCTTCTAAGTTTAGACACGTCCTTTGCTAGACAGCAACAGCGTGGAACCGTTTTCTTTCATCTATACTAAATTGGTCGGCAGCGTCTTCGACATGTCAAGAAATCGCTTCTTAGATAAACATTTCCTGTGCCACCGGAATGGTGCCAAAATAAAAACCTGTAACATTTAAAAATACGTCGTCAAAATAAAAGCATGGAGGGAACGGTTATTTTAACACAAGCAAAACAAAGGCTTGCCAAAAGTGATGAACTGATCAACAGACCTTTACAAGAGTAATTTATACGCAATTTGGTATCCATACATAACGTGCACTGCACATGCAAAACACGTGCCTGTGCTCAGCCCAAAGTCATTTTTTATTAAATATTTCATCCGTCAGAAATGATACATCAACTTTGCAGCCCTGCGGAGTACTGCGCTCTCTGAGTGCTTTTCTAGTAGTTTAGTATGTCGTTCAAAATATGACCAAAACGTCATAGTTTAGTATGTCATTCAAAATATGACCAAAACGTCATAGTTTAGTCTGTCATCTAAAATGTATGAAAAAATGTCAATGTTGTCGTCCAACAAGTGGACAAATGGTGCCCAGGTAGTTCAGGTGGTTGAGAGGGTGACTCCTAAACAGGACTGCGTCAGAGATGCAGGTTCAGTTCCAGCTCATGGCCCTTTATTGCAGGTCTTCCCTGCTTTCCCGTCTTCCTCTCTACTTACCTATTGAATAAAACCAACAAAAGGGCCCAAAAAACAACTTTGACAAAAATGTCATAGGATGTCGTCCAAAATGTCACAAAAACGTCATAGTTTAGTATGTCGTCCAAAATGTCACTAAAACATCATAGTTTCATATGTCGTCCAAAATGTGGAAAAACCATCATAGTTTAGTATGTCAATAAAACGTCATAGTTTAGTATGTTGTCCAAAATATCACTAAAATGTCATAGTTTAGTATGTCGTCCAAAATGTATAAAAAACATCATAGTTTAGTATGTCGTTCAAAATGTGTAAAAAACACAACTGTGCTCAGCGCTAGGTAATTTTGTTTGCGGGTACATCTATATTAAATGGATGCATTCAATGGTACCGTGATTTCAGCCACTAATTTTTTCAAGATTTCAACTGTCGGAAATGATACAAGTACGAGTACTGCACTCTCGGTGTTCTTTTGTTAGTTATTATTGTCATTATTATCCATTATTATCCCAAAGTAAACCTCAACCTTTTAACCTTTTACTACCTCCAGCTCTGCCTCCTGTCTTTCCCTCACTTTTACTGTCTTGTTGTACCAGACAATATCACTAATCTCACCACTGTTTTTTACACCTTTCATTTTGTTCTTGCTGATACTTTTTCCTCTGCTCGTTCCGACCTGCTTTCTTCTTCACCTCTTTTCCACACTCTCCATTGCTCTGGACCAAAAACTGCCATTTTAGCATCGCAAAGCAAGAAAATAGGTTTGTCTGGTTATCCGACGTGTGTTTTTGCAGAGGTGTAAATTGATAAACATCATCTCCAGGCGTGTCTACTTGTTGTTTCCAGGAAATGGATCATCGCTGCTGTTGCCCTTTAGTTGCTGCAGCAGATAACAAGCATCACGTAGCATCTCGGTTATTGTTCTGTCTGTTACGTAATTTACTTAAACTGTCCCAAATGAGCACGATAATTAAATCTGTGAACGAAGTGCCGAGCAAACAATCAGGTCTGGATTCTAGTACGGTCGCAGGAAGCTGGTTCCCTCTTGACTCAAAAATCGACACGAAATTGATGAGATGCATTTGTAAATGAAAATGTTAAATCAAGATGAGCAGCGGAGGCTTCAACTTCTACTGAATGGGATGTTTGAGAGGCTTGTTCAGCTCAGGTTTTGTCAAGCCCAGACTTAAATCTTGCACAGATATTCCTGTTCCCCCAAGGATAAATCTTAATATAATCCCCTAATATGATCGGCATCTCTTGAGGCGGACATTTGTAGTTTTAACTCTATGAAGCAATTTCACAACTTTTACTTTAAAGCTCTCATATTGGTCATTATAAATGTTAGTCATACAGGCTGTACCCTTATGTTTTTCTTTTCACAACATGATATATTTAGAGGTTCCATCATTTGATATATTACTGACATTTTTTTTAAATTAGCCTTCAAATCAAAGAAATAAAACATCTAGCATTATGAAAATGTCATGTTTTTATATATACCTCACCATAAAATTCATGCAGTGGAGATATCTTTGCATAACTGTGCAAGAGAGACTGTCTTGAATCTGGTAATATTAGAACCATGATGGCATATGATTAGAAATTAAAAAAACATGCTTACTGCCTAATGGAAAGTGTTTAAGGCGCTCATCTTTCCACCATAACTTTTGAACCGTTGCTATTACACGCTAAGGCATTATTTTGTGTTTCATTTTTCATACAAAGTGGGATATAATGTGAGCTCACCGAGCAGACATTTGCTGAAATTTCAAGACTTGATTGCTTTTTGGAGCACGAAAAAACAACTCATCGGAAAGGTTGAGTTCTGCTTTTTATTTAGAAATGATGCAGGAGTTTGTAAATTGACAGCGATATCACTTTGCAGAAGTTCGATGTGTCTCCATAACTTCAATACTTGTACGAATAATATATAGAATATAATACAAACATAGTTACAACTCTGATTCTGTTCTTTCTTGTGGCATGAAATTAACATATTAGCGCTCAGATGTGTTAATATTTATGCAATCATATGATAATATCACTGCAATCATTGCATAGATATGTTAATATGTGTGCAGTAGATATTAACATATCTATGCAATAATGACTTCATGAGTAATTCAAACATGGAAAAGGACACGAAGCCGTATGCAGATTGTAAATATGATTAGACTTGATGTAACTGAAGTTTTTCTTTTCTTGCCGACACTTTGTTGTGCAGACAAACAGCTAATATTTATAGATGCTAGTTCGCTGCATGAATACTTGGAGAGAGGGTTAAATAAAATATTCTGACAGCTTCAAGATGGTTTGCCATGAAAGATGGTGCAGAGATTCAGGTTCCCGACAGGATAGATCAAAAATCACTTTGATGAATTTTCATCCAGAAACAGTGATTTTTCAATCAGATTTAACCGTGCTTTCTGTTTAAAAAGCAACTGTGATGATGCTAACAGGCTAAAGCTGATGTATGGTGAATATGGAGGAGAAAACAGCACATTAGCATCACCACGTTTATAGATCATCAAAACACTGCAGCCTCACAGAGAGAAGATTCTGAACAACACGACAGCTTTTAAATCTAAAATTAAGCCTCACACAAATGTACAATGAGCACTACATACAGCATTTTTAGCCACAACAGCTGTTTCTGATGCATTTCTGCAGGCTTTGAAGGCTTTCTTTCTTTTAGAAGTTTTGTTGTCTTCTCCTAAATTTTCAATTTAAATGACGCGCCTTTTCCCCTTCAGTCTGCAGATCCGCTCACTGCTGACTCTTCCTAACTATGATTATGTTATTCAGTTTAAAGTAATTCCAAATTACCTTTTGTCAAAGAAGCTGTTACGCTCCAACTAATGTATTACACGCTGAATTGCTTACACTAGCTCATTGTTCTTGTCTGTAAACAAACTCTGTCCTCCACATACGCACCACATATTGACCATCACACAATTTAAGTCCCTCTGAACTGATCACTGTGAAATTAACTGCGATAACCGCCGCTAATGCGACTTTCTGAAGCCCCTGTGACTGCCTCTCTGTCCATACACTTCATTATTTCCCCTTGAATGTGTGCTCATGTTACTGGAAGGGATTTCATGGGGAAATAAGCCTGAGAACTCCCCAAATTAGGCCAAACAAAAGCACAAAGCTCTCCATCGGGGGATACAGTTTAAAGTGCTGACAGTTTTGTTCTTACTGAAATAAGACTCATCATGAGCCATTTCAAAGAGAAAATCCCACCCAAAGCTTTGCAATTAGGGTGTTTCTTGAGGATCTGCTTACTTTTCGACATGAATTTCAGGAATTTGTAAAATACTGACAGAAGTTTTCACGTGTTGAGGCCGGAATTTCTATTTATTCAGCTTCACAATAAGCATCAGCCTATTCAAGGATGGTTAATAGTCATATTTGTATAATACCCATGAATCCATCAAGTTTAAGCTGTTTTGTTGATGTGGAAAAAAAAATCTTATCAGTACAGTTGCAACTGGACCCATGGCGTGAGACTCGGAAAGGACAGTGTATTTGGAAATACAAATATCAATATTTCCCGTAATCTTTGTGGCGCTGTGAGTGTGAATTGAGGGCTGACTGATTGGTTTTCATTTTTAACAACGGCTGTGGAGAGGCAATTTAATTTCTTCTCCTCCCTGCCTCCTGGGAGACTATATACTTTTTTTGTGCTTTCCTCTCCAAAAAATGTCAACATGACTTTGTCAGCACTAAGCACATTCTCTGCTGTGACAGATATCACCTGACCCCAATTTATGAAAGGCACAGAAGAGACACACTCCTGCAGCACAATATGAATATATTATCATCCTGAAACGTCCCGTATTCTGCGTCGGAGAATTATATTGACGGATGTGGTGGAAATCCAAACAGCCTTCACTTAAATAAGACAAAGACAGTCTATTTGGATGCAAGAGGAGGAGTTGTCTGTCAAAGCTGGTCACGGAACCCGTGATGCGACTGGATCAAAAAGGTGCAACAAAAATGCATAAATCAATTAACAGGAAGGAGAGAAAAGCTTTTATTTTCAGACAAATGAACAGCAAGAATCCATCTCCTCACTGACACTCCCAGTATAGAGTTTCTGTCTCTTCCTTTTCAACAGTCAGCCTTGAGTTCAAATGCAGCCTCCTTCATAGTGCATTGTCATTACAGCGGCGGTATTAGCTATGTATGGATGGATCTCTGCCTTTCTCGGCTAAGCAAGGCAAACAGCGCTTACAGAGCAACCATTTTCCTTCCTCTAATGGTGTTTTCTGCCACTCAGAGAGAAGTGGCTGGGTAATGCGTATTGAATTCGCTTCTCAACAACGGCCATAAAAAGCAGACAACAGCGAGCCGTGGACTGAAACCTCGACCGGGCGAATCCATATGTTACATAAACACACAGTGCACATGAAGCTGCCAAGAAACGTCTGCAAAAAGTTGGACTGTGTGCGGATATACATGTGTGCAAACATGCACACGCAAATCGCATTCAAAAGACATCTGCCATCATGTGACCACGAGGCATTCAGATGCTACCCTCCAATGAATATAAAGTATAAACACTCCTCCAAATTCTCCACCCCTGGCCTCTATTTCATGCCATTATCTTGGCATAATAAACACATTAGCTTCTCCCTACCCAATTCCTGCTCCTAAGATGAATCTTCCCCTACTATATAAAATAATTTGCCAACATTATATGTGCCGATGAATAATTCATGAGGGGTTCATGGAGAGTTTCAGACCCGGCTGAATCCTGGAGGAGGCAGAGCTGACAGACAACCAGGTTCTACAGTCAGATCGCCACTCAGGGAAGAAAGAGGAGGATTTACTGAAAAAAAAATTCTTTGAAAATGATATACAGTCCCCTATATTCAATCTGAAGGCCACTTATTCACCGAGGGCCATTCAAATGAAGATGCAGTATCATTTGATCTATTGAATTGTCATAATTGGTTCAAGTGAAGTGATTTAGAAGCTGCTCGGTCTGGACTTTTGTTCCCAGGATCCTATAAATAGACCGGACCAACTAAGCTTTGGCAAAAAATAAATTTACTATTATTATGATGAAAAATACAAATGAAACAGGAGCTTGATGAACTTTCTCTGCAAACTTGCTCGACAAATCTAGAAGTACTCTGTCATTATTTTCCAAAAAAATCAAACATGCTCCATGAAAAACTCCCAAACATTTTTTTTTTTTTTTTTTTAATAAATCTAATCTAAACTCCCAAAGTTCAGATGTCAAAAGGAAAATAAATCACTTGGTCAGAGTTGGGGAAATACTGTCTTCACTGCTGAAGCTCTTTTGTGTAGTATTAGACTGCTAGTAGCCATATATAAAACTAAATACAAACCCAGGTTGTGTTTTGCCTAAGAGTTTGATAACGAATTCAGAGGTTTCATATTTTTTATTGGAAATAAATGGACTCAATGGCAGAAACGTCTCTCCACTGTGTGACATGGGTCCGTGTACGGATCTGGTAATTGGATTTTCCGTTCTGAAACGGGTATTGAAAAACAAAAAACGAGTGGTTATTTGATTTTCGTTTTAAAATACAAAAAATAAAATTGAAATACAAGGCGTTTTTCCTTTTCATGATCAAAAGGGGATATACGATTTTTTTTTTTTAAAAATGCTTTGATTTTCGTTTTATATTTAGAATAACAAGAAAGTAAAATCAGTAAGAGACAGAAACGAAAGAAAGGTCCGTTTTTTCATTTTCTGAGACCGGAAGTGGTCATCAGCAAGTGTGGAGCCAAACAGAGTGCATAGACTGTACATAAATTTTTTTTTCGTGAGTTTTCATGGTCAAAATGAGAGATCAGGTGGCCGATCTTAAAATAAATCAATACTGATTTTTTTTATAGATCGTTAAAGTTTTGCGAAGCCAGGGGGCGGGACTACTTGATTGACTGTCCGGTCTGGAATGATTGACAGGTCCTATGGAAGAGGCAGCAGAGACTCTGTTCTCCTTGTTTGGATTAATTCTGATAAAATAACTCTTGGTTTATTTATCGGTGCAGCAGCAGAACATTTTCCACAGACAGTTTTCCTGCCCGTTGGCTTGTTTTAACCAGTTTTCTACCTTCGGCTGATTCTACCAGCAAACACTGAAAGGACTCTAATAGTTTGGTAAGTAAATGTTTATTTTCGTATCGGTGCCGCTTTTAATGCACTTTATATGCAGCTTTAGTGTCAGATATAATGTGTGCCATGCACTCCAGGTGTTGGTGGAGTTTGTTTCAGTGTGTGTTGACCAGAGAAGAAAGTTAGCATAGTAAATATTAGCTTTAATGTTAGCGATGCTAACCGAGCTAGCTGCTCAGTCGTAGCCTGGTTAAAGCTAACGTAGCATCAAGCTAATGTGTTGAGTTTCATGTAAACAGCTGAAGTGTGTTGTGTTCCTGTAATGTGGTTCATCAAGTTCATAAAACTGTGGCTGGTTGACATTAATGTAACGTTCAGGAAACTTAAATGTGATCAAAACAGTAATGTTAATGTTCTAGTTGTCAGTAATCAGCTTTAATTTGACACTAAAACAGACTGTGATTGTTTTAAATGACATCAGTTTCATTAATTTGTTGAAAATTGTCTCATTTGTTGTTGTGATGTTGCTGCTGATTCATTAAAAGCAGATGATCCGTGTTGAAGATACGTTTAGTTCTAGTATCAGAAGTACAAGAAGGAAAACGGAAGTTTAGTTCTGCTACATCCAAGATTTCAGGATTAAAATAACTAAATGAGTCTTTATACCTCAAACTTTATTTTTACAATAAAGAAATAATGAAATAATCACAGATAATAAAAATATAAATAGCAGAGAAAACCTGAGAGAATAATTTCCTGAAAAGTCTGTGAAGGAAAAGCAGCTTTTTATCCTGAAAGATCAGAATCAGCTCCAACATCTGCATCTGACAGCATCAAGTCAACCAGAAAGAAAAGAAAGAAGAAATGACTTCTTTCTGATCACATCTGTTCCGCTGCTCACAGTCTGCTGCTGCTCACATTCTTCCCATTTATAGTCCACTTTTAAAAGTTCAGCAGACAGGTGCTCTGCTTTGGAGTGTGACGATGTCGTCGGTGATGTGGAGAGTGAAGTTTCCGTTTCACCCACAGCGTGCTTTAGGGCACCGGGGTCGTACTTGATGTTTGAAATACTGACCGACAGCTCAGATTTAACTGTCTGTAGTTCCATTTTGATGGGTATTAAATTTTCTTTCAAAGCTGACAGGAGCTGGGTCTTTAAAATAACCGCCATCTCGTTACAGTGAAAGCAGCAGTTCCTCCTTAAGGTCAGAGATTGCAGCATCTGTGAGCCTCTTCAAAAGAAGATGTAGTTGATGAAGGCATTCTGGAGCAGGACCGAAAGACCACGACCAAGCAGCCTTGAGATCTCAGGCAGCGTCTCCCTCAGGTGGGTGTCAATAATGTTCACGGTCAGGTCTGTGGTAGTCCTGTCAAAAAAAAACTGAAAAAAATCGAGATTAGAAATCAACATGTAACCAAAGCAGTCTGTGTATAACGCCATAGTATAGGATGTAGTTCAGAAAATGTCAAAGTATAGTATACTTTTCAAGAATGACAGTATGGCCTAGAGTTCATAGTATAGCATGTCGGCAAAAAACCCAATTGATTATTATGTGGTTCAAAAACTGCAAAATGATAGGATGTTGCCTAAAAGTGTCATGTATGATATGTGGTTCAAAAAATGTCATAGTGCAGTATATTGTCAAAATAGTATGTTTTTCAAGAAAACATCACAGTATATGTCGTCTAAAAACTGCCATTGAATAATATTTCATTGCACAAGTAAAAGTATAGTAATTTTTAAAACTGTTCAAATTGTTATATGTTGCTAAAAAAGAAAAAAACTAAAACAAAAAAAGTCAATTTAAAAAGCCTATAGTATAGAGTGTTGCCCAACAAACGTCATAGTACAGCATGTCGCTCTAAAAACGTCATAGTATAGCATGTCGCTCTAAAAACGTCATAGTATAGCATGTCGCCCTACAAACGTCATAGTATAGCCTGTCGTCCAAAAAACGTCATCGTATAGCATGTCGTTCTTGAAACGTCATAGTATAGCATGTGGCTCAAAAAACGTCATAGTATAGCATGTCCATCTAAAAACGTTATAATATAGCATGTCGATCTAAAAACTTCATAGTATAGCATGTCGCTCTAAAAATGTCATAGTATAGCATGTCGATCTAAAAACGTCATAATATAGCATGTCGATCTAAAAACGTCATCGTATAGCATGTCGCTCTAAAAATGTTATAGTATAGCATGTCGCTCTAAAAACGTCATAGTATAGCATGTCGTTCAACAAAATATCATAGTATAGCATGTCGCTCAAAAAACGTCATTGTATAGCATGTCGCTCAAAAAATGTCATTGTATAGCATGTCGCTCAAAAAATGTCATTGTATAGCCTTTGGTCCAAAAAACGTCACAGCATAGCATGTCCTCCAAAAAAACATCATAGGATAGCATGTCTCTTTAAAATTGTCATAGTTTACCATGTCGCTCAAAAAAGGTCATAGTATAGCCTTTGGTCCAACAAACATTATAGTACAACATGTCGCCCAAAATAAGTCATAGTATAGCATGTCGCTCAAAATCCGTCATAGTGTAGCATGTCACTCTAAAAACGTCATAGTATAGCATGTCGTCCAAAAAAACGTCATAGTGTAGCATGTCGCTCTAAAAACGTCATAGTATTGCATGTCCCTCTAAAAACGTCACAGTATAGCATGTTGCTCTAAAAACGTCACAGTAGAGCATGTTGCTCTAAAAACGTCATAGTATAGCATGTCGTCCAAAAAACGTCATAGTATAGCATGTCGATCTAAAAACGTCATAGTATAGCATGTCGCTCTTAAAACGTCATAGTATAGCATGCCGCCCAAAAAACGTCATAGTATATCATGTCATCCAAAAAACGTCATCGTATAGCATGTCGTCCTTGAAACGTCATAGTATAGCATGTCACTCTAAAAACGTCATAGTATTACATGTCGCTCTAAAAATGACATACTATAGCATGTCGCTCTAAAAACGTCATAGTATAGCATGTCGTCCAAAAAACGTCATAGTATAGCATGTCGCTCTTGAAACGTCATAGTATAGCATGTCGCTCTAAAAACGTCATAGTATTGCATGTCCCTCTAAAAACGTCACAGTATAGCATGTCGCTCTAAAAACTTCATAGTATAGCATGTCGTCCAAAAAACGTCATCGTATAGCATGTCGCTCTTGAAACGTCATAATATAGCATGTTGCTCTACAAACGTCATAGTATAGCATGTTGCCCAAAAAACGTTATAGTATAGCATGTCACTCTAAAAACGTCATCGTATAGCATGTCGCTCTTAAAACGTCAGAGTATAGTATGTTGCTCTAAAAACGTCATAGTATAGCCTTTGGTCCAAAACATGTCATAGTATAGCATGTCACTCTAAAACGTCATAGTATAGCATGTCGCTCTTAAAACGTCATAGTATAGCATGTCGCCCAAAAAACGTCATAGTATAGCATGTCATCCAAAAAACGTCATCGTATAGCATGTCGTCCTTGAAACGTCATAGTATAGCATGTCGCTCTAAAAACGTCATAGTATAGCATGTCGCTCTGAAAATGTCATACTATAGTATGTTGCTCTAAAAACGTCATAGTATAGCCTTTGGTCCAAAACATGTCATAGTATAGCATGTCACTCTAAAACGTCATAGTATAGCATGTCGCTCTTAAAACGTCATAGTATAGCATGTCGCCCAAAAAACGTCATAGTATAGCATGTCATCCAAAAAACGTCATCGTATAGCATGTCGTCCTTGAAACGTCATAGTATAGCATGTCGCTCTAAAAACGTCATAGTATAGCATGTCGCTCTAAAAACGTCATAGTATAGCATGTCGCCCAAAAAACGTCATAGTATAGCATGTCGTCCAAAAAACGTCATAGTATAGCATGTCACTCTAAAAACGTCATAGTATAGCCTTTGGTCCAAAAAATGTCATAGTATAGCATGTGGCTCAGAAAACTTCATAGTATAGCATGTCACTCTAAAAACGTCATAGTATAGCATGTCGCCCAAAAAACGTCATAGTATAGCATGTCGTCCAAAAAACGTCATAGTATAGCATGTCGCTCTTGAAACGTCATAGTATAGCATGTCACTCTAAAAAGTCATAGTATTGCGTGTCCCTCTAAAAACGTCACAGTATAGCATGTCACTCTAAAAACGTCATAGTATAGCATGTCGTCCAAAAAACGTCAACGTATAGCATGTCGCTCTAAAAACGTCATTGTATGGCATATCGTCCAAAAAACGTCATTGTATAGCATGTCGCTCTAACAACGTCATAGTATAGCATGTTGCTCTAAAAACGTCATACTATAGCATGTTGCTCTAAAAACGTCATAGTATAGCATGTCGCTCTAACAATGTCATAGTATAGCATGTTGCTCTAAAAACGTCATAGTATAGCATGTTGCTCTAAAAAAGTCATAGTATAGCATGTCGCTCTAAAAGTGTCATAGCATGTCGCCCAAAAAACGTCAAACTATAGCATGTGGCTCAAAAAACATCATAGTACAGCATGTTGCTCAAAAAACGTCATAGTATAGCATGTCGTCCAAAAAATGTCATAGTATAGCATGTCGCGCTGACAACGTCATAGTATAGCATGTCGCTATAAAAACGTCATAGTATAGCATGTCACCCAAAAAACATCATAGTATAGCATGTCGTCCAAAAAACGTCATCGTATAGCATGTCGCTCTTGAAACGTCACAGTATAGCATGTCGCTCTAAAAACGTCATAGTATAGCATGTCGCCCAAAAAACGTCATAGTATAGCATGTCGCCCAAAAAAGTCATAGTATAGCATGTCGTCCAAAAAACGTCATCGTATAGCATGTCGTTCTTGAAACGTCATAGTATAGCATGTGGCTCAAAAAACGTCATAGTATAGCATCACCATTTAAAAACGTTATAATATAGCATGTCGATCTAAAAACTTCATAGTATAGCATGTCGCTCTAAAAACGTCATAGTGTAGCATGTCGATCTAAAAACGTCATAATATAGCATGTCGATCTAAAAACGTCATAGTATAGCATGTCGCTCTAAAAATGACACACTATAGCATGTCGCTCTAAAAACGTAATAGTATAGCATGTCGCCCAAAAAACGTCATAGTATAGCATGTCGCCCAAAAAACGTCATAGTATAGCATGTCGTCCAAAACACGTCATAGTATAGCATGTCGCTCTTGAAACGTCATAGTATAGCATGTCGCTCTAAAAACGTCATAGTATTGCATGTCCCTCTAAAAACGTCACAGTATAGCATGTCGCTCTAAAAACGTCATAGTATAGCATGTCGCCCAAAAAACGTCATAGTATAGCATGTCACTCTAAAAACGTCATCGTATAGCATGTCGCTCTTAAAACGTCAGAGTATAGTATGTTGCTCTAAAAACGTCATAGTATAGCCTTTGGTCCAAAAAATGTCATAGTATAGCCTTTGGTCCAAAAAATGTCATAGTATAGCATGTGGCCCAAAAAACTTCATAGTATAGCATGTCGCTCTTGAAACGTCATAATATAGCATGTTGCTCTAAA